>NW_027109456.1:68780-77869 GCF_000696795.3 Halyomorpha halys
ATTACTTTTTTACTAAGTTCATTGCACAGTTTATTCATTTTATCTGAGAAATGATATTGGTTTAAACAATATCTATAGCCATATTAAGATAATGGCTCTTATTAAAAAACACAAAAAAACTGTTAGGTAAGAGATAATAAAATAATTATATAATTATATTTGTTTGTATTTTTATTATTTTGATAGTGACCCATTACATTCCTAGGAATTAATTTAAGATTAACAGAAACATATTGTTATAATAATATGATACTTTTTTACTATATTTACTACTATATGATAATATATTACTATAGTTACTATCTTTATTTTTAAACAAATAAACTACTATTTCCAATTAATAATTATTTTTTTAAAAGGAAATTACATAGGATTATATTGAAAACTCATCGAACAGTATGACAGTTGCCGGTTGTCATGGCGATGGCTGTCAAAGGCTATTATTAAGGCGGGCAACACGAAGGCCGCGAGCACATGTGACGTCCGGTGCAGAGTAAGACGAATGACCTAATTCCCCGGATAAGGATGAAAAACCAACAACGAGCAATAAAAAACTAATTCTTTGAAGTCGTGGAGCTTCATATTATCAATTTAAATAATTTTGGAAACAAGAATATTCAGGAATATAGGATTTCATAATGACATTTGAGACAAATGTTTCGTAAATGGCAGCAATAGGGTCTTGAATTTGGGAGAAATGATATATTCCTATAAATATAACAATAACAATAGAAAAGGCTTAACGAACCCGAAGGTTCAATGTCGATATCACCAATCGTTCTCTGCATACATCTACCATATAACCTTCCTCCACTTATGTTAGTTATAAGACCAATTAAATATCATTTATTTATTAACATTGATTTATAAGTAACATCACAAGAGTGAAGGAAGGTTACAAGCAAGGTTGTGATAAAGTTTTAACAAGTGACTGTGATAAATGAATTATAATTTTTGTTTTTAATGTAAAAGTTGACTAATTAGAAATTGTTGTTGTGACCTGGGCAGAATAGCCTGCATGAAGTTGAGTGTTTAAATATTTTTAGTTCCAATATTGTGTTAAGATGTCCCTGAGGATGGCCGGATTGCCCGAAACGTCGGACTTATAAGAAGAATAAAATGTTTTGAGAAAAAAATGGATAAAAATTGAATTATTTATTTAAACAAAATTAACCAGTCTCAAGTAAGTTAAAGATTATAAATAAAAAAAACTTGTTTTGGCAATAAGATTATAAAATGACAAGGTAAGTAAGCTCAAAATAAAAATTAACTGGGGTCCCCTTAGTAAGTGGGGCCCCTCCGTTGCTCGTTAGGTACGCCACTTACCAAGGTATGTTGATACGATGAGCAACCATGATATGGACACGGCCTTGGCTCTTGGAACGTAGTCCATACGTTTGTCCCTTAGGTCTTGGTCCACCGTAATTCCGAACCACTAGCAATAAAATTGTTGCGCACTGTTAAACACCTTATTTCTGAGGTAACTGGAAACGGTATTTTAATGCTCCATGTGACATACCGTTGAAAGTCCTCATAGTTAAAAGGGAGCGAGATATATTGTTAAATACGTCAAAATTCCTGCTGTTGAGGCGTGTTGAATAGACGACGGAACCTTCCCTTGAATAAAAGAGCCGTGCCAGTAGAACAAGGAACCGGCCCAACAAAATATTCTTGAGAGCGAGCGACAGCTGGCTCCTCAATGGAGCCCGCATTGAACCATCACAAAGGCTTTTGTTTTACCAAATGCCCTCCGATCGGTAGCACTAGTGAAGTCGAAATGGAAAAACCGCATGTAATAGGACACCATAAGGCCTTTCATAACCAGTTAACCCAATCAATGTCAGTTTTTTCCTTATCAGACATGCAATGGGCGAATAATAGAAAATTCAAAGTATAATGAAGAAATTTTGTTTGATTGACAGCTAAATTAAAAAAAAAAAAATACAATAGTAATGAGGATCAGAGAGCACGTTCACACCTTATTTACAGATATATAAATTAAATTCATTCCTATTTATAATAATTACATTCAACCTGGGAACTCTCAACGGAGCTAGTCCCCTCCACTGGTGAAGATAAAAGGACTCCGGAAGATTCAGGCGCTTCTCTCTCAACCGTGTCACTGGTATTAAAAACCAGTGGAAGATGAGTGAGGGTGCTATCAGCATAGCATAAGCTCAGGACTTGAGTGAATAATCTGGCCATTGCCAAAACTCAACTATAATTATTTAAAATATGTTTCTAGGCCACTACCGTTTCCATCTTCCAGGAGATTGTAGGGATGGATAATACTAGGAATTGTGCTAGGGGATTAGGATAAAAAACTAGTGATTTTAAACATAAAAACCAATAACTTTCTTGACTAATTAAAAAAAAATTGTTTAAATAAATAATTCAATTTTTATCCATTTTTGTCTCAAAACATTTTATTCTTCTTATAAGTCCGACGTTTCAGCCAATCCGGCCATCCTCAGGGACATCTTAACACAACACTAGGAATTGTGCTAGGGGATTAGGATGATGAGTTAGCTTCTCATGGAATGTAGTGAATTCTGTATTTATCGATACTGCCTTTCAGTTGCTATAGATTTTGAGCCTGTAGAAACAATCATCCCTACCGTACAAAGGTTCCAACAGGATTTATGCCAGGCAACATATCAATTCGCCAAGGACAGGGGCTAAACTTTTTCCCACAGGGTCCCTATCTCCCCCTTGGCTATTTCCGCTTCTCCTCTTTCATATTTAAATTATTCCGTCTTTTGTAATGTCGATAACGTCGTATAAAAGGTTAAGGACAACGGTAAGGTATTAAAACGTTTCAATATATAAAAATTCGCGCTAAAAAAAATATTTTAAAGTCGTTCATAAATTTTATTTATAAACACTAAACACTTTTTTTTTTAGTGAATGGAATTCGGTGATACATTTTTGGATAATATACTTAGAAAACTTGCAAAAATAGTTGCCCCTAAGCCATAACGTTTATTGGTACATTTTTTTCCAGGAGATTAATTAAATTGATGGATTAAATAAGTTAGCAAATTAAAATGTTTTCTGTTTAAATGAAAAATTTGATGCACGATTACATTTAAATAATCATCCAACAAATTTTTCAATCACTCCTTCATCCAAACGTTATAATGACAAGAATCCCGTAAAACTGAATAATGATAAAAAAAAATGCTTTATGTCATGGATGAAGATCTTGGTACTGAAACATAAAAAAAGACGGCTAGAAAATATGGCTGCTGAAAAAGCTGAGATTTGGTGTAATTTCGAACTTAATTATATGAAAAACCAAAAATTTTTATAATTTAAATTTCTATTACTTGACTCCTTTAATTTAAAGTTTGGTTTAAAAACAACTCTGGACTTCGAAGCTACAAAATTACGGTATATTAAGGATTTACTGCAAATATACCCACAAAATTAATTTGTTTTGTTTTTTAATTTTAAAGTCACAAATATGTTGTGGCCTACCTCATAAGATATGTCAAATAGAAGTGTTGTCGATGAGTGTTTAAACTATTATTATTAAAAACCACGGCTCGACTAATACTTTTTATTTAGTTTATAATAATATTTTTAAAAACAATTTCCCAACGACTTCTCACGGACCTTCTGTTGAAAAATATTGGAATCTCCAAACGAAAAGCAGGTTGTACGTATTCGCAACCTCAACCTTAACTTACTAATTATTGTATCTCATAAAGGACAATTCTAGGCTTATTTAAAAGATAGTGAAATTCTGTACAAGTCAAAACTAAAATCATAAAAGATGTGTACTTTTGATCTATGCGTATTTTTAAAATAATAACCTGGGACGGCATAAAGCTATTAAATCCTTGATTTATCCTCTAGAAAGAAATATGATGAAAATTAAACATAAATTAATTAATTACAAAACAAATATTGAAATCGGACAATTAGTGGAAAAATGTGACTTATTGAAATGTTCACCTATGTTTTAAATACTTCGGGCAGGATTTCTGCAGGAATTCTGTTCACTTTTGTTGGAATGAGGATTGGATAAATGCTATGAAGACCCCTATTTAACACATCTTGGTGGTGGAATATCTATTGTCTTTTAATTTCTTCTGATATTCGAGGGCTGGTTGGGCTTTTGAACTCAACAGGTCTGAACATTTAAATTTCCGACGGTAGGAATTTGACATTGTGCAGGACATGCAACCTACTTTAAAGTGATTCCGATGAAATAATGGAGAATTAAAATTAAGATTCCTGTTTAGAAAAATTATGATATTTTTTTTGTACAAAAGCTTAAGTAACAAAAAGCGAGATTGAAAGGGCATTGCAATGAACTTAAAATTGAATAAAAGAGTATTTAAATTGATATAACCATAATATAAAAAAAAAAATAAGGGTATATGAGAATATTTAATTTTAAATAAATACAGTAATTGATGTCATTTCAATTGTGCTCATTTAATCCATGTATATCACGCATGCACGAATCTAGCAATAGGCAATTATCTAAAAAACAACAAATATGATACCTTCAAAATCCATCTGAAATGTGATTTTCAATGATGAGTTTGGGAATTCATATCCTAATCGTTTTAACATTTTTTAAAAAATATTACAGGGACTTTCATATAAAAATTAAATTCAACGGAACTTCAGGAAGTATTAAAACCGCCTAAAAGCAAGGAGTTTTTAATTCTGAGAAGGTGAATTTTTTTTTCAACTCTTTGCTTAAGTTATGAAATCTCTTTTTAAGCCATCTTTCACGCACGAGAGTGGAACAGCGCTAGAAACTTTTAGCAGTAGTATTAAGAGAGAGTGTAAAAAAAAAAAAAAAAAAGGCACGGACAAACAAAAGGCTCACCTTTTTTGAGCCCCATCACCACCGAATGTATAATAGTAACCAATAAGAAAACTTAAGGTATTTCTTCATTAATGGATACACAATTTATGGAAACATCTGTAATTTCTATAGAACAAAAAGGTTGAAAACTAATTTCATGGATACTGTATTTATCCGTTTTCTATTTCCTTTTAATTTTTTCTGTTAGTCAATCTTGGTATATTCCCAAAATTTATAATTATACAGCGAGATCCGCTGATATTCTGCAGGTTATAAGTCAAATTATTGCACTTTCTTCATTGGACCGAACTAATAATACTTTAATCACTTTTATAATACATTATTGCAGATTTTTTTTTTCGTCATAAAAACTATTTTCGAGATGTGAGATAAATAGTTAGTAAATAAAAAGTAATCTTTAGACTACATAAGAGGATCTACGAAGATTAACTTTGCTATAAACCTTTTATCCGAAAATGATCAAATAAATTTGGTGTACCTCAACGTTGTTTTCAATATGAACCACCAACGTTCAAACGTTCAAAAAATCGTCTCCAACCGCATTGTTGAAATTTAAATCAAAACGTCGGCAAAAATAAATAAGTTTTTTTATTTATTTGGTGACCGCACCTCCCGACTATCTTCACCACATATAATGAAGAAATCAATGTAAATAAACAAATGCCTTTTTTATGTTAACCAATATTGCTCCTTTTATGTCACAAGGAAATAAAACCTCTTTTACTCGCTGAGAATTGTACCGTTGAAAAAATTCTTAACATGTTTTTATTTTATTTTTACTACGTTTCTTTGACTTTGTCCACGTGGTCCTCAAACGAGTGTAACAAAGAAATCCAATTCTTTCTTTGGGGCATCCTGTAATTTTGATCTTGCCCAGTGATTCAGACAGTTCCTTCTATTTGAAAGAAATCTAATGGCATGTCCAGAATTTTGAAAAAAAAAAAATTTCTAAATTAACCAAAATTTATTAAAATATTATAAGATGTCTTTAAACATTTCATAGATTTTTATTTAGCTGACCTGGTAGTACAAGAACCCAAGAGAAGAAAAAAAGGCAGTTATTACACCCCAATTTTTGATTACTTAATTGAAAACTAGGTATAATTACTAGTCAAAATTGATGAGTATGCCAAGTATAGGTAGGGGGAATAAAAAATGGCGGCTGTTTCAAAACGTTAAAAATAATTAATTTTTTATTCGGAGCTCTATATCTTTACAACTATCAACAACAATTGAAAATTTAATTGTTCATCATTCAAAGCAGAGTAAATTTGCTAAAATGTAAGCCCTAATACAGTTATTTACGTTAAAACTTCTCGAGATATAGCTTTTTAAAAAGTAACATTTCATAAAAATGTATGGAACGTACTGAGGGATCAGTAGTTAGTGAATTTATTTTGAAAAATATATATCTCAAAAACCATTTGATGTACAGATGTCTATTAGCACTGAAATTAACGCTAGTTTAATGAGCTATGAAGTAGTTTATGACGTTTATTTTCGTAGGAGTAGTAGTTTTCATGAAATTTGCTAAAATAAATTGATTTATAGTTGTTCGGACAAATTTTCATTTGCCAAATTTATATTCATATGTGAATAACTTTATAGTAAGTTAAAATTCTTTTATTTTGAGTGGGTCTATAGATATATTTTTTCAAAAATCCAACATTTTATAGGAACAACTAGAAGTTGACATGTGAGTTTATTTTGTCAAATATCTACTCTAAAAACTACTACTCCTACAAAGATAAAAGTTATAGAATATTTTACAGTATATTTAACTAGCTTTAATTTGAGTATTGGCAGACATCTGTATGTCCAATGGTTTCTGAAATAAAGTTTTTCATAAATCAAACTTATTGTCCGAACAACTATAAATCAAACTTATTGTCTGAATAACTATAAATCAATTTAATTTAGCAAATATCATGAAAACTATTACATATTTATTTATTTATTACATATATTCATACGAAGATAAAGGTCATAAACTACTTTATAGCACAATTATTTAGCTTGAGTGCTAATAGACATTTATACGTCGAATGGTTATTGAGATAGATTTCTCAAAATAGATTCACTAACTACTAATATTTCAGTACATTTTTATGAAATGTTGCTTTTTAAAATGCTATATCTGGAGAACTATTGGACGTAAATATTATGGCTCATAATATTCATCATAATATCAAATTTACTCTTCTTTAAATAATGTTCTTTTAGATTTTTTATTGTTGTTGGTAGTTTTTAAGATATAGAGGTTAAAGTTTTCCCCGGTAAAACAAACGTTATTTATAAAATTAACAATTTTTGACGGGTAACTCAGAAATTATGCATTTTTTCATGGTTATTATATCGATTTGTGTCTTTCTGAAGTATAAGAAAAAAATATTACTGCCGACCAGTGAAATTTTGGGAATGTAATTAGAAAAACCTTGTATATTAAAAAGCAATTTATGTTACCAAGTCATAAAAATAATATACACATAAATGTTTAACGAAGCTTTACCGGGTCTGCTAGTTTCACAATAAAAGAAATGGTTTAGAAAAAAATAAAATAAAATAGAAACAAAGAAAATAAATCTAAAAACTAAAGATACTAATGGAGATGAGGAACGAAGTATTGGTTATATTTGGAAGAAGAATTTAGTCTGTGAGAAAAACTAAATGTAAATTGTTTACTAAAATAAAAAAATTTCAGAAGGATCCTTGGCTAATATTTATTGGTATATACCATAAGTTTCATACTAAATTTGGTAATTTTATTAGCCATACCAGGGTAATGTTAAAATATATCCCTAAACCACCTCACTACAAGCCACATATACGTGATAATGTCAAACGGGCGTCTGGACATGAAACATTTTTCTCATGAGCGCTGGCTGGGTACAGTGGTTCCAAATTAGTATATAATAAATAAATAAATTAAATGAAAGTAAAGGATAATGTACAGAACTAATTTTGTAATTTAATAAAATTGTGGTGACCTAATATTATCAAATTTTACAAAAACACAAAAAAGTCGTCGATTATTTTAAAATTTAAATGCTATTCATAATAAATGTTTAAACAATCATAAATTTTGATGAAATTCTTGTATTATGTAATAGAACAAAAACAAGAGGATGCCTCGGATAAATTATTAATATTTGTTTTGGTACCAGCCTAGTGGGTACGGCTGTCGGTTTTATCGGCATGGAACCTTGAGGTTCGTTAAGCTTTTATTATTATTTATACAAGATTCATGATATTCCCCTTCTTAGGAGAATATGGTTGATTGTATGAATATTTTTTCAGTATTAATAGCTGGATTGTCATCATAGTATAATAAAAATAAATTTAATTACACCATTGCCTAATGGACTATACGACTCTCCATTAATTATGAAACAGGTGGAGCTCTTAAGGAGGGGAAAATCCGGTGACATAAATACCAGCTATTTATGTCACCGGATTTTTTATGGCAGTCATAAAACATCTCGAAAATAAATATTAATGGCAATAGGATTATTATTGGAGTCATTGAAATTTTATATCAGGTCATTATTGGAAATTCTATTTATATTTTTGTAAGTCATACGTATTTTTTTAAATTTCGCATTTATGAAATTTAATATTGAGCTTCGCTTTGTTTTCTTTCTTACATAACCGATGACCTTATCACAGACCACAGAATTCTATTTCTATCTCGGATATGAAGACTATGTTCAGTATTATAAAAGTTAAGGTTGGATCATGATATTTATACCTGCTATGAATGAATAATAATAAAATTCAATGATATAATAATATTCACTTTTTGTTGCAATTTTACATTTTTAAGAATTTTCATAGGCATGTTACTTTCTGAATAAGTATTATTTATTGTAAAATTTAAAGTAATAACTTAAAAATGGATAAAATTTTATCAAATCAAGTAAATGATTCGTTCTTAATGTTGAATTAGAAGTAATAATGCTGGCACATACTACTGCCTAATTTTTTTATCTAATAATTTTTTTAGAAGCTTATTTTAATCAACAATATTCTTTCTAGAACGATCCGATCATAATTTTTTTTCCTATCATACGTTTATTTGTTTCTATCTTAATTGCATTTTTTTTCTTAATTCACTTTATTTCATTTTGCTATTATTATTAATATTTTTAATTGATTCTTATTTTTCTATATATTTATACTGTTTGAATGAATACTAAGTACATTAATACTTTTGCCTTTAGTTGTGACAGATTATATTATT
>NW_027109456.1:77967-80632 GCF_000696795.3 Halyomorpha halys
GTGAATTCAATAAAATCTGCCTTACTCATACATCTGCACCTTCAAAGATGTTGCTACATAAAAATATTACACTTTGATATACTACTTTATAGAGGATAAAAAAAAATAAATATAATTTTTTGTAGTTAGTTTTTAAGCTGTATATACTGCAGCCTCTCACGTATTAATTTACCGAGGACACTGTGGGGATGTAAACACACAGCAAACAGGAACAAATCTTTTTAAACTGTAATTAGTAATTTCTTAAAACAGTTAACGCTAGCAAGTCATACACTGTAATAAATATTTTTAGTTTCTATATTACAAAATTAATAATAATACTTTCTCTTTCCAAAAACGGAATAATATTTTGTATAATATCGAGGTTACAGAATGACACCTTTAAGATAAGCAAGCACATGGGTTTGTGAAAAGATTTCATTAGTAAGGGCACATTAAATAAATATCTTTTGAGGCTAACCAAAAAAACAAGTTATTTGTTTCAGTTATGTAGTTCACGGTTCGAATTCAAGGCATTGAGAAACAAAATTGTCTCATTTACTTTATTTAAATCAGTTGTAAAATTTATAGTAAAGCTGTCAGACATTATTTCCATGTAAGTAGGAAATTATGAAATTTTTTTTTTATTAGATACTGAACGAATTTTAAATTCCATGAAGGTAAAAAAGTATAAAATTTTCATTATGCTTCCTGTGTAACATTGGTAGGGAAGCTTTGTATTCAGGAAGGAAAAGAAAAAAAAATTGACCTCAAAAAAGAAAATTTTCACTAACATGTCTGTAGTGAAATTTTTGATTGAATTTTCAAAGATAAAAAAAAATTCAAAAATTTAGGTGAAAAGTTTAGACATGAATTAGATACTGATAAGAAAGGACCAGGTTCAGTATAAATTTTTCAAATATCATCTACTTAGGAATGTCGGGAATCAATGTGATACGGGTCTAGTATTAATTTCATCAAATTTCGCCAACTACTTTTACTTACCCATGGGTTGACGTATATTCCTTGGTACACCTATTTTTCGAAAACAGCTTGCCTAATTAACCCCAAATTTTCAGCAAGATCGGGGTCAGCCTTGACTTGATCTAGTCTAGATTTTGTAAAAATTCGCCAATTATATTTACTTACCCGTGCGAAAAACTAACTTCCTGGATTTACCTTTATTTCAACTAAGGTTCTTACCGTATATTTTATTCTTAAACGAGAAATATTCAAACTTTAAATGTAGACAATTACTTACCCGAGAGAAATATACAGAAAGTGAAAAATGTTCATGAAAATAAATTTTCAAATAAATAAAATAAGGAGATAAAATTAAGAAAAAAGAAAATAGAAATAGTGAGAAAGCTAGTCATACTGACCCACATACTTGGCAGACGTTTTTATTATATTCCAGTAACTCGTAAAATTCAATAAAAATGGCTTTATATAAATTTATAACATAATTTAAAAATAAATAGGCTTGGTTGACCAATGATTAAAATTGTATCCTATTTAAGTCGTAACTAACCTTTTTTTTATTTGTTTAATCAATTAATTACTAATTTGGCCAAATAATGCAACGATTATTAATTTCAATCTGAAATTATGCAGTTTAGGACAGCACTACGAGGAAAACAATTAAGACATTATGGGCAAATACAGAAAGGTTTCTCTAAGTTTCAAAACTTTCAAAAACCAGTAAGTTGTAAATCAAAGGTAAATTAATTCATTGAACTACAAAGTTGAGAGACAAAGTTACAATTATCTTGCCCCTGAGAATTATGTCTAAAGAATCGGACATAAATCGGCTCTGCCTTTTGTGAGTATAATTGAGAAGCTAATTATGTACAAAACTAGAGGTACCGTATAAAAAAAATGATAAAAATGACTTATCATCATAGATCTACTTTGAAATACTATAAGTCATGGTTATGAGAAACGATGGTGTTGTCAATTTTAAGGAATGTATTGTAAATTTCTTAAAAAAAAAAAAAAAAAAAAAAAGGAAAACAGTCAAAGTGGTGTAAATCTATTAAATACCGTCTTGAGAAACTAAGACTTTTAGTAAAACTGTTTTAATTCAGAATACCCCCATGTGTTTTAACTTGATTGATTTGCTCATATAGGTTGTTCCTGCTCATGTCCGAACATTGTGTGTAGTTTATAAACACTTATATGCTAATGTTATACACTAATTTTAGAAATATATTTGCCATAAAAGCAATCACATTTTAAGGTTTGTATCTTTCCTTAGGTGTACTCTAAACAAACGCTTTTCGAGTTTAGAAATGCATTTCGATATCATTCTCCGGATTGTTTTTTTTTTTGGGAGGGGGAGGAAGAATAATATCGAAATGCATTTCTAAACTCGAAAAGCAGTTTCCGCGTATTTAAATTGTTTTTGCTCCCAGGACTCCAGGGGCACTTCGCCGTCTATCGACAGATGGATAATCCTACTGACTTCATAATTTTGCTCTGCCATCTGTGCAGTTACTTGAGAAGGCAGAAGTTCCACCACTATTACTATAGCTCTACACATTCAGAATTCATTTGTAGGATTAACACAAATTTTATAAAATAAAGGAGATTAATTTCACTTTGGATTAAAAAGGCTCATATTAATAACGTTAAATCTTCTCATGTTATGTGTATTAAATGAAAAATGAGATTAAATATAATTTAA
>NW_027109456.1:83314-90887 GCF_000696795.3 Halyomorpha halys
TTTTTCTGACCGCAACCCTGACCATCTTCTTATAATTAAGTATGCTAGTGTTGCCTGCGAAGAAGATTTCGTTCCTATATTCTTCAATTTATTGCGATCATGCTATTTAATGGGATACTATACATAATTTAGTACTAGTGATCAGCATTCGTTGTAGTAAAATTGGATGAAAAACAGTTTTTGTGTCAACTGAAGTATTGCTGCCGTCCTTAGTCAAACTGTCCTATCTAATCAAATTATAATTTGATAATAATTTTTTTTTTTTTTTTTTTTTTAAATATCTGAATGTTGTGACGTACTTCATCTATTGTACTGTCTTAAAACAACATATTAACTTAGTGCAGAGTGTAATTATTACTTAAACGTTTGAAATTTATGTAACAAAAATCTCTGAGGAACAAAGAAATATTTAAGACTTGACGTTTTTAAAATGACCAAATTTCATTAAGGAAAATACTTTTTTTTAACTTTTTGAAATAGTTTTTTATTTAAAAACTTGAAAATAAAATCTTTAAAATCCTTATGTTTATAAGTTAGATTTTAGAGTTATGAGTAAATTTTTTTTGTCTAAGTGTTCGAAGGTGTTTAAATCCAGGCTTATTGCTCATC
This sequence comes from Halyomorpha halys, assembly GCF_000696795.3. Lineage (NCBI taxonomy): Eukaryota > Metazoa > Arthropoda > Insecta > Hemiptera > Pentatomidae > Halyomorpha > Halyomorpha halys. Next base: position 83,924 of record NW_027109456.1, read on the forward strand.
AATAGCATAAGAGGAATCTACTAAAATTTCAGCATCGTAAACATGGCCCGTTTTGTGAAACAGTGAGCACAGTGTGAGTAAGTTACATTTGTCTGTTTCTTTTGTATATTAAGATAGCGATAATAATAATATATAATATAATAAATCCAGATAATAATATTGATTTTATAATACTGAATCAATAAAATTAACTGTGTAAGGGACCCTTAAACTTCTTATATACCAGTAAATAACAAAGTAGTCGTATAAACTACGCATGGTTGGGATAGAAATAAAATCTCATAAATGAAGATCAAAGATGTCACTCATTACGCCGAGATATTTCAAAAATTATTGAAGGAAAAGAGAAGGTAATAATTAAAGGATAAGAAAAGAGACTTAAGACATTGTTTTTGGATTATTCTGATAATACCCTATGCTTCTTTATAATGCATGCCTCCTCATGACCGAAGACAGGAAAACTACATTTATGCAAGAATTAAAATTAACAAAAATTACGTCCTCAGAATTAAAATCTTTCGCTTCCATTTTACGTTTTAAGCATCAAGAAACAAACTTAGTGCCGTGTCTTTCTTAGTGGGGAATCGGCCCAACTTTGAAATTTCGCCAATACTGCTATTGAACAAACGGTTTAAAAAAAAAAAAAAAAGAAAAAAAGTTTTATTAAAAATCATATTATCACTTTGAAATTAATCCAAATTTATAGTGGGAAAAGAAATTTATAAGGAACTTCCTTTATAATTAAAAAAACCTATTCAAGTTGGGAATCTACTGGCTCACTACCAGTGACGCGGTGAGAGGGATGCGCTGGGATCACAAAGAGCTCTGCTCTACCCCTCAAATGTGGGGGATAGAGTGGGCTCAGGGATCCTCAGGTTGATAGTATAAATATTGTATATTTGACTGATGATTATTTTATTTTTTAATGTACATAGTTTGATTATGTTTTTAATTTCTTTATCCTTCTGTTTGTATAAATTTAGAGAAAGATTTTATTTATTTTTATGTAATTTTTTTTTCATTTATTTTTATTCTTATATTATTTTATTTTAGTATGAATGTAATCAGTTAGCTCTGTTACTTATTGCCCAACAACTTGTAATATTTAACAATAAATAAAAAAATGTTGGAATTAAAGAAATGAAATACTAAAAATTCTAGTAATGAAAAATAATAATTTAATAGGTCTACAACTAAAATTTGTTTGGCTTGGTTGTAGATTTTTTTTAATATATTTAAAAACAAACAACCCTTTTTAATAAAGTGTCAAACAATTTTTAAGAACAAACAGATGGCTTATGACTGAACGGTGACGAAGAATGCACCAACGGACCCCTGTGAAGTCATTTTGGTTTTTATCGATTCTTCACGTTCCCCAGAGTAAATTTCCGGTATGAAATCGAAATTATCATTAAATTCTTTTCCTTGATTGGTTAGCTAGTACCATCTAACAACCAGCAGGGTAGACTTCACTACCTACCTGTCCCATTTTGTATTTTTCATACTCCTATTATATTATTACTCCTGTATTATAAATTGTTTACAGAGACACTGTCTGAAGTAAGTCTATGGTAAGCTTGTGCGTTTTAGCAATTTAGTGGGCAACCATGTTTGATCAGTAGATGGTATATCCACGTTGATTTATTAAATACATTACTCATAAAAAATGCAGTTATTGTCATAGATGACTAAATAAATATATACCGTAAACTTAGTAAATATAATTAAAGTAACGCATCATGGTAAGATGGACGAGTGATGTTAGATTGGATTCATCAAGTAGATAATTAGCGTTGAAACAGCGGATAAACGTCTGCGTTACAGACCGAAACACAGATGGTAGGATATTACCAAATGTTTTAATTAGCATTGCATTTTGTTACTTGATTATCAGCTCCATTAGTGTTAGTCTGTTTAGTATAAAATTTTATCACCTTCTCTTAATAAAACGTAGTCGTCAATATAATTAACATGCATTTTACTACTACTACTTTTTTAATTTTCACTCGTAACAACACCTACGAAATTACTCAGCTATATTCCGTCCATTAAAACGTTGCTTAAAATTTAAAATTATATTAAGTAAACTAGTATTTGAATAATAATGAAGACCTAACGAACCCGAAGGTTCGATGCCGATACTGCCAAACGCTCTCTGCATACATCCTTCCAGCGATGCCCCTCTAAACCAAATTCCACTAAATCAGTTTTAATACAATCCTTTCATCTACGTTTCGGTGTACCCCTCGGACGTTTACCCTTTGGTTTAGTGTTTATTAACATTTTAGGAATCCGCTCGTTACTAAGCCCTACAACCTTACACGCCCATCTTATACGCCGCAATGCTATACAACTAGTATTTAATACGATTAAAAAATGCAAATTTGTTTCAAATTATTACTTTTTGTCACTTTGGATAAAAATTTTATTTGAGCGTGCAAATTTTGAATAAAGAGGACACTCACATGATGAAACGTCAAATCTTTCTTCTAGGGGCTTCCCAAAAAAGTCTTTTTGTCAGTAGGCCGTTGTAGTTGGCTAAGTTGAGCCGTCACCTTAGCAAGCTCTCAGCAACGGCGCCGGTTCCGTTGATTTTTATTTTTTATAGCCACAGGATACCCCCGAGGGGGGAGGCAAGGAAAATTGTTTATAAAGCTATCTGGGCGAATGAAGCCGCCTTAATTTTAAAATTAATATATATACCAGCATTATTTTATTTAACATATGTCAGCGTCGATTTGAAGATCATGTCACAAATGAGAAAATTCACTCATTTGTTTGAGATGAGAACTCGTTTATTTTTTTTTTCTGCGTCAATGTCACCTGTGTCTACTGTTTCCACGAATTTGTTGCTTCATAATTCGTAGCTTTTTGTTCCCGGTGGACTAGAGGCATTCCCTTGGAGAAACCTAAATTGGTTAGAGAGAAGAAGAATGGTAGTGAACAGAGATCACAGGAGGTGGCTGTATAAGCAGGATTTCACACCAGTATGTGATTTTCGATTTTGATGAACAATAAAACTTAAAAGGTTGTCGGTAAAATTCAGCACTGACAAAGACGGACGAACCAGGGACCTAGCCATGATCATCAAGAGGAGAGGGCATCTTTTCTCCAATAACTTGAAAAACCATAAATTGGTAACTATGAAAGTAGAGATCCAGTTTATAATCTTCTTCGAACTGTAAAAATTGTTGCAAAACATTTTACGCAAATTTAAAATCAATACCATAAATTTGGATTTTATAGGTATGATATAAGTTTGTTTGTTTCAATTGAGTTTGAAAGATTAAACTAGATCATATATTGCTATATTTAAATAAGGTTGTGAAATTTGGTCAAAATTATTAGGAAATTTAATATTTGAGTCCTCAATATCAACTCGGATTGTAACAAAGTTATACACGAGTTGATAAGTAGGTGGTCTTTCATGATAAAGGCATTGACCTTTTGGTGTGAGATATTTAACTTGTCATTATTATTGAGAGCAGGAAACTGTCTGGAAGTGATGACATTCCAATTTAATAATACTAACGTAACCTTCAATATTTTAAACAAATAATTGATTTTTTTTTATAATCTATAACTATCAATTCTAATAGTACACTGACTGATAAAAATCACTCTTGACAAAAATATACATGTCTGATCAGAGTACAGCAATCATACGTAGCTTATAATCATATCTCCCATCTACTTGAGATAAAAATATGCTGGATACATAAAATTATGATCAACAAGTTATTTATGTTTTCTACGTAATATTTGTAATTCAAGTATATTTAGCAAGGGGGAATAACCCATGGACCATTCGTGTTGTTAAATTATATAGGAATGTTTATAGATATAATATAATATATATTGTATGTGATGTGATATGAAATAATATTATTATATATTTCTTTTTTTTGTTGCTTTTCTGCATTTCATCTAATATGATCTCGCTTAAGGATATTAAATACTGGTGTTGTTAGATTATTATTCGAAGATTCCAAAAAGAAATACCTACGTTTCTAAAACAACAGTAAATAACTAAAAAGCACGTTTCGGCAATTCAGGCATCATGCAAACAAAAAGAAACTATGGCATGCACATCTCAAAAAATGCAAAGTATTGGCAGCACATCTCACATCAGAGAGGACTAACAAATTAAGATAGTACACTACTTCAAGCCCACTCAAGACATACTCGATAAAATCAGTTGTATAAATTTTACAAAAATATTACTCACATTAATTTTGACATTCAAAGTAATTAATTATTTAAATACATATTGTCGGAATTAATTAATCTTTTTTATATCTTTATGGTTTTATTATCTTTAAAGCAGGGCCTGAGGCAAAATGATATAGCATCCTCTATCCCACTCAATATTTGTGGTCAATAATATTAATTTTTATTTTTGTAAATAATATAAGGATTAAGGTTTATTATGAAAACATCACATTGCTATTTGTAAAAAACTCAACTTTATGACTTAAACTACACAGTTATAGTATGATACAATTACGTGAAATAATGATGAAGTTATTATTATTATGTATTAAATAAATACATGATAAATTACAGTAGATGTTTACAATAGACAGCGCATCACCGGAGTAGATCTTGCTTTCCGAAATTAAAAAAAGTTAATACATGAAATAAGATTTTTAATTATTAAATTCTCCATTAAGAAGATATCTGTAATTCCAGGCAACAAACATGAAACTTCTGGAATGCTTACTACTCTTGTCCATTCATATAATCATCAACTTCTTCCTTGAATAGTATAGTGCGGAACATTATTTATTATACATTTTTCAGTCAAATCTAATCTGCCCATCTGGGAGCCCAAGGACCGAGGATGTTGTAACCATTCTCCCTGATGGGAGGAGGAGGGGCTGAATTTGGATTCTGGTTAGTTAAAACTTGAAGTACTACAACCTATGACTTCGGTGAAAAACTAATGGGTCGGAAGTATAGTACTGATTTTATACTATGAATGTGTTGAATTGTCTTTAGATGATATACTATAGTAGGTGGTTATTAGCCGCTGATGTAAGAAGTACTTTGCCCGTTCGTAAACGAGCTTTCCATTTTCTGTTCTAATGAAACCTGAATTAGCTAAACATCGACTTTTTAGTTATTTACCATAATTTGAGAAACTTAAAATATCAATATCTAACTTAAAAATCAATGTCATGATAATCATTATCATGATTTTTTCCCAGTTTTTACTCTGTTTAAATAGTTCTAAACAGTATTTTGCTCTTCATGTTTTGATATATACCATTATAACTTGATAATTAATGTTTCATTCAACAATTGTGTTATGCATCTTTTCATTATTTTTTTTTAAGATGGTTCGTGTTGCGGTCAAGAAAAACAAAATATATAAACTTCCTATTAACGGCCAACGTTTTGACATCCAGTGCAAATCTTCGTCAGGTCTGTAATGATTGAAGAGTCTGGTCCTTGTAGCTGAGGGAGCTAAGAAGTTTCCGTAGCATGAGGATGGTTCTATTCTGGCCTTGGTGGATTGACTTTTATTCGTGCCGGTAAAACGGAATGAAATCTCGAGCGTACAACACTAGTTAAAATAGGATGGTTACCTGTAGATAACCTTCACGTATTAGCAACACAATAAGTGTACTCAACAGACCTGCAGTGTGAGTCGAAGCGTTGACCACTAATGAATAGTTAAAATTATTATTATTTTTTTTTTTACGGCGACCACAGCCATCTTCTAATTCACATACCGGCCGATCACCTATACTCAAAATATAATTTTTTTTACTTCAGCTGTTATAAATATTATGTTTACAGCTTCATACACACCTAAATTTTGTATTTGTGTGAATTATTTTGGATGTTAGAATGTTTGCTAAAGATAAGGCAATGTCGCCAACTGGGAGAAAGGGCGGAGGGACTCCTTGTCAGCGGCCGAAGCACTCTCCCCCGCTCCCAGTTAAAAAGGGCCCTCGAGCCCTTGGAGAGCCCTTGAAAAAACTGAGGCTTCATCCTCAAGACAAAAGGAGCGGATTACTCCGTCTTACTAATCAGTGGAAAATTTCGCACCGCCCCTCGCTTTTGTACCCCCTTCCTCATTGTTGCCGATACGTCAAAGGGTGGACGCCAAGGAGGATTTCAATTAAAAAGCTGTCCTCATTAACTGGATTGCTCTCGTAACTTCTCACTATATTCTGATATTGTGCAATACATGTCGATCCTAAGGGTTCACTATAATCGAACATTTTTTGTGATATAATCTACAGTGCTTAGGAAAACCTGGTGCGTCACACAACTATCGCTGAGGCCATTACAAGGCGAATACATCAAACAATAAATTTGTATTTTTCTGTTATTTTAAGAAATCATATTATAGTAATTCTTGAGGTGCAAATAACGAATATTCGTTATTAAAAGTTAAAATTTGTTTATTTCAAGAATTTAACGTACCTTATGATTGCAATCGGGAGACATCTGACATGCTCGGCTGTCTCCGCTAGTTTCTAAACTGTCGTATATATTTCTCCATGTTTCTCCTTTATTTAATTATAGAATTCTTTCATAGTTCATATTTATACATTCTGTATTAATATTGATAATAAAAAAGGGAGCAGTGTGGCCTAGCGGTAAGGCACTGTTCTACCATCTCCAAAGACCCGGGTTCGAATCCTACTATGGCAAGTCATTATTTATTCTGTTACTGTAACCGTTACTCAACCCTGTTGGTTCGGGAGCTTCCGAGGTCTACCCAGCGTCATAAAGGGTATCCTTAATTAGGGAAAAATCTAGCGGTCGAGTATAATTCTGACCAAATCACCTCCTTCCATAACCGTTTGTCTAGCTTACTAGCAAAGTACCTACTGCACCCCTGACTCTTCAGAGGTTGTAGCGGTACAGATTTATTTTTAAAATTTTTTATTAACAATGTAAAATTATTACTTTAGATGAACTTAATTAAAGGTACGTAAGGGAAAGA
>NW_027109456.1:93054-93607 GCF_000696795.3 Halyomorpha halys
GGTGAATTCCGGAGAGCGAATTTGTTGATCGGGTGAATTAAAAAATTATGAAGTGGTGAAATTGGAGGAGCAGAAGTGGGAAAGAAAAAAGGAATAAATTGAAATTTTTTTATTTGGTGTATAGACCGAAATTGATTGTAAAAGGAAACCTGTGGGAGAAAAAAAATTGTTTTCTTTATATCTTATTATACCATGTAATTATATGTAATTTATATATGTCCGATTACGGATTGATAAGTATTCTGTGTAATATTGCAACCTGATGTATTTAGGACGTCTGTCTACGTATTCGTCTGTATTTATAGACGAATAAAGTATTTCTCTCTCTCTCTCTAATATTTTTTTAAACAAAAAATTATACAATTGATTACAATCAATTAGTTTCATTTTTAATTAAATAAAGAAATAATTATTTTAACGTTATTTTGTTTACTTGCTTATTTATTGGGCGAGTTAAGTTTGTTTAAATGTATAACTTATGTAAATATACAACTCTAAAGATGTATATGGTCAATGACTAATTTTTAATTTTTAGATAAGAGATTTTTAAATG
>NW_027109456.1:93657-113917 GCF_000696795.3 Halyomorpha halys
ACTTTTATAAATCCTTTATTTTACCTCAATTTGATTTATTATACCTCAAATTGATGCCGATAGTCGCATTTGCAAAAGTCGGAGACACGGCTCTGGTCTTGGATCCGACGATAAGATTTGAAAGTAACGACCTCAAACAGGAAGGTGGAATGGAAAAGGAAAAAAAGAAAATATAAGAAAAATTCGTCTCTTTCCTTAAGGAAAAATTCCGCGAGACCTTCGAAGAGAGAGAGTTAACCGTGAGAGGCCTCTGGTTTGGATCTCGCGGAACAATACCAGATAGAACAAGGAGCTTCTTAGAAGGCCTAGGTATTAGCATCGGGGATATTGCGATCTTAGCAGAAAATATTATTTTGGAATCCTTGGGGATCATACACCATCACCTGCATGGGAATTAGCTCGGAGATTATCCATTGTTTTATTTATTTGTTTTAATATGCGGACCTGTTGATTTGTGTGTTTTGACTTATTTATTCATTAAATTAATTTATTTTATTAGCATTATTATTTTTATTTTTTATATGTATATATTTTTATAACTTCTTTATCCATTCAAGTGCTTCTTGTAACCGGCTTTTTATTGTGTTTTCCTTTGAATCTAAGTGTTGGTCTTATTCTCGTAAAATGTATCTATTTGTTTGTTTTTGGTACACTGATCTACTGCTGTGACTATAAATGATGGTCTGATCTCACATTGCCATCTAATAGTGAATTTGTTCAGCGGGTCACTGAAGAGGATTTAGGAGGGTGAATTCCGGAGAGCGAATTTGTTGATCGGGTGAATTAAAAAATTATGAAATGGTGAAATTGGAGGAGCAGAAGTGGGAAAGAAAAAAGGAATAAATTGAAATATTTGTATTTGGTGTATAGACCGAAATTGATTGTAAAAGGAAACCTGTGGGGGGAAAAAATATGTTTTCTTTATATCTTATTATACCATGTAATTATATGTAATTTATATATGTCCGATTACGGATTGATAAGTATTCTGTGTGGTATTACAACCTGATGTATTTAGGCAGCATAGACGAATAAAGTATTTCTCTCTCTCTCTCTCTCTCTCCAATATTTTTTTAAACAAAAAATTCTACAATTGATTACAATCGATTAGTTTCATTTTTAATTAAATAAAGAAATAATTATTTTAACGTTATTTTGTTTACTTGCTTATTTATTGGGCGAGTTAAATTTGTTTAAATGTATAACTTATGTAAATATACAACTCTAAAGATGTATATGGTCAATGACTAATTTTTAATTTTTAGATAAGAGATTTTTAAATGTTTAGGGATTTTAAAATATTTAAATCTTCCAAAAATACTGGGGTGTATTTAATTATTTGATTGGATTTTTTTCTATTAATAATTAAAAATTATTTCGGTTTTATTCAACAGTAGAATTGTTAATTAAAAAGTGTTAAATAAAGAGACTAAAGAGAATACTGTACACCCGAAACACAGTAGAGAAATAGGATATTTATGAATCAAGAACTTATGCTTTTTTAATTTTTGACCTTAAGGCAAGAAGATAAATGGTTTTTATTTATAAATTAAATTTTATTTTTCGTGTTTCATAATCATTTATTTTCTTTCAATGTCATTGTGCCGTATCCCTTCAATGTTCTAGGTGTCTAACCACTTTGGAATTTACAAAATTACCAATTTTTGGGCAGTTTTTCGAGTTAAAATAGAGGAAGTATGGAAGGAAACGAACAGCTAATATTACCATGAGCAAAAGATGGAAACTTAACTAGTATGATCGTTAGAAAATAGTACTCGCTATGTCCTTTTTAAATAATTCATAAGTAATAACTTTTTAATTAAGTACACCTAGTTTATATTTAAAATAAATAACATATTTAGTGTACTATTATATTACTAAAAGAGCAGAAAAAAATGTGATTATATAAAATATAGATCACATTTTTATATTTATACAGGTTTAATGTTAATATTTGAAGATGGTCAGGGTTGCGGTCAAAAAAAGAACAAATAGTTTTAAATGATTTGTTGTTTTTTTGACCGCAACCCTGACCATCTTCAAATATTTAAATTTTTACGGTCAACTACATATACATATATATTTAATGTTAATAATTTTACTCTTTTGAATTTTGTCTCCAATTATTGGCTAAAATGGTGTAAGAGAACTTGACTACACTGCTTGTGAGTGAATGAGAGTTGTATCAGGGTTTGTAAAGAATATTAATCCGAAATTTAAGGTGCCAGCTAACAACATAAACTTTTATAGTCTACAAAAAGGATGAGCATCCTTTTCGTAGACTATAAAAGTTTATAATTCAATGTAGCATGCTCCAACCAAGCATGCTGATTTCATTCATATAATTCCAAAATTATTGGCACGCAGTAACCAGTAAGTTTTTAAATCTTTATTCTCAATTTTGTTGTTAATACCAAAAAAACAAGTTCTCTCTCTGAAATGAAAGGTTTATTTATACTTGTTTTTGGCGTCTTAAGGTCAGGTAAACTACACTATTATCTGATATAAATAATTATTTTAAATGTGTTAGAGTAAAGAAATAGAGAGGTGGGTACAGTTATATGACACCTCAATAAATGGAACACGCTATTTATTTTTTTACTGCGGCATCATAATTTTAAATTCAATGATTTTCATGAAACAATTATCATTCCAAACTTAGTAGTAATTCGATTTTTTTTTATTCTACAAATATTTCTTAAATCCAATTATTTTTTCTAAAAGATTTTATATTTATGATACTCTTATTTCATTAAAAAATAGCTTATTAATTTCCATGGAATTTGGTTCATTTGAATGGCTTAAGACAAGAATATGACCAGCCATAATTTATAAAATAATTAGGTTTTCATGCAAAATGCACCTTTGTTTCTCTACAATGAATCATCACTTAATTATGTACCTATACACGCTGAGAAAGCAATAAGAATAAAAAATGTTGTAATTTATGATTAGATACTTATATATAAATATTTTTATAATATGTGTTTAAGTATGTATTGTGTTTACTCACAAAGAAATGTATAACATCGTTCATTCCTCTTTGTAATACTTCAGAGCCAACTTCAGCAACACTTCGTTAAGGAAACTTGAACCCAAGTAGGTCTTCAATATTTTTAAACAAAAAACACTAAGTATCTCTAGCAGGCACAACTGAAGAAATATTTTCACTCAGGACCGGTCTGGTCCTCGGCAAGAGGCTGAAGAGAGGTCAGATTTAGCAAGATCCAAGAGCGGGCATATCTTGAAAAAGGTTTGAAAATTACATGCCAAGAAAACACGTAATCCGCTTTTCGCATTATTTTAGGGTTAAGGCAACATTTTTTCAAAAATTAAATTTTTCTGTTGTAGTTTACTTACGTTTACATTTTATATAAGCTTAGTACATACAATAAAAATATCTTAATCTTAACCAGAGGTTGGTAAAATTAAATAAAGTTAATCTGTGCCATAACCAACATCTAAATCTTTTTGTAATATCTCAACTTAAAAAAAAAAAATTATGGAAGGTGCTAATGAGTAATCCAAGCATATATTACAAAAAAGCAATCTTTTACTGCGATTGCGATTTTATAATTTTAAAAACGCTTTTAATGTAGTTTCAGGGACTATCGCCGACCCGGTTTCACAAATTGAAGTCGAAAAATCACAAATTATGAGGATAATTCCTGAAACTACTTCAAGACAAGGTAACACTAAAGTAATACTACCCAAGTTCTTGAAAAATCACTGATAACTTAATAACTTCATGATTTTAATAGAAATACGGAAGTAAAACGTCAATACATTTTTAAAATAAGGCCTATTGGCATAGACCTTTCGATTATTTTTTCCTAATACAATTTAATTTTTTTAAGCATTAATCATGATTAAGTTAAGGCCAATAAAGACAGCTAAAATTTGGCGCTTTTATTTGTGCTTAATGTAGCTTGGCGAATGTTTAGTAAGAGGTAACTTAAGATTAGGGGTTATTGAAAAATTGGTTGTTTCTTTAAATAGTGATTTTTTTTTTAATCATCAGCTTATTTTTTCTTGTTTTCGTCCTAATTTTAAAGTAGTTAGATAACATTTCAAAAATCTTTACTTTGAACTATTTTATAAATTAAGGTTTGTTATTATATTTTATTAAAATGCTTTAAATTTGTACAATTTTAAAATAATGATTTAGTTTAATCATATACTTTATTCAATCATGGAATAAATAACAACTTTATTGAACATTCATTACTTCTTAATTTCCTAGAAATATACTAAGGTTACCAGACAACTTGAGTAGCTTAAAACCTGAAGTCCCAGAGAAGGTTCGAGGCTTCAGCTTCCTCTGAAATGATTTTTTAAACTTTAATTTGTAAATCAATATTTCTGAATGAAATATAAATGAATCACTTTTAATTTTGATAATTTTAAATGAATTTCGAAAAGGGGTTAACGCCTTCTGGGGAATAGTCTTGTTGATTCTTCATAGTCAAACCGAAAAGAAAAATAATTTACAATATGCAATCATTAGCCCTCTCCAAAGCAAAATAATAATGAACTGCCCTACTTGAAGCGAAATGATAAAAAATTAATTGACAACTTTGATGCTAAAGGAATTCTTTACAAAGAGATTTCCTTGTTTGCGAACATATGTAGTGATTATATTGTATTTGATTTATAATAATGTTGACAACATAATTATTTTTGTAAATAATACAAGTAAAAATTCCAAACAGAAGTGAACTCTATAATTAGAGGATTTCTTCATATCACCAACCCTATTAGTAACTAAATCATCAATGTTTCACTCATCCAAGCATCATGAACTATTTGGAAGATTGAAAGGATATTGAAAAAGTTTGAGTATTTATATATAAGATTTTTTTTTTTTTCAAAAAAAGCGTTTACATAAAAGTTAAAGTGCTTAATTAGAGAATTCAATTGAACCAAACAACTTTTTTTTTTTTTTCAAATTTTGTTGTATAAGCAGTATTAATAATTGTTTTTAGAATTTTCATATTGCAACAAAACCAAAGGCACATTGTTTTATTCCTCTTTATCACTAATATATGTAGATAGAGTCTACATATTTTATTTCAAAATGAAAAAAATTATCGATATAGCTTTTAAAGCAACAATAAAATAATGATCGATTCCCTATTTCATATGTAGGTTCTGTTAAAAAAGTAATATATGTTGTTTGTTAATCTTAGCCCATGATACAGTACAATGATTGTCAGCTGTCGGCAGTGCAAGGGAATTTTCATATGCCTGATGTTCCAATAGAAGAGATATATTTATAAAGGTAGTTTATGAATAATAAGTGTTATTAATCAGCTATGAATTATCTAACTAACTTCAATAACAAATATTTTAAGAGCTAAGTTAAGTAGTAACACTTTGTATTTAGTAGAAAATAAGGAAGAGAAAAAATTCAAAAAGATTTTTTTCTATAATCCTCAGGGAGTTTAATTTGTTAGAATATGTCTGTATTAAAGTTTGTACTCATACTCTCAGTTTGATTAATAGAAGGTAAATTATTGTCAAAAAACCTATGTATTATTGTTATTAACTGTTTACATGCATCTTGCCAGCAATTTATAAATCCCTAAAAGTGGATTTCAGGGAACAACCATGCCAGGCATTGTCAATCCTACTTAAACAATCCTGAAGGCGATTTTATTAATGGCTAGAATTATGTGGATTGCTTTGCTACTTCATGGTATAGAATAATTTGTACTTTTTGTATTTCTGTTGTGTTTTATATTACTCCTTTTATATTAATAGTCTTTGAACACAAAGAATAAATCTGCATTATTAAAACATAATGTATTTTTTATAGTTGTGATATAGTAGCTACTAAAAAACACGTATGAATTTCATTGTTTATTACAAATTATGAATAGTAAACCAAAATATAAGATTAAGTAAGTATTTTAAAAATGCCAAATGAATCATATTCAATATAATGAATAATTAGACAATTTATAAAATAACTTGGTAACTATCAACAAAATTTGAAGAAAAAAACCAAAATAATAAGTAGTACATACTTCCCATACAGTGGTTTTGTAAAACTCATATTTTTAAATGATATAAGATAGTGCATTGTTGATAATGTAATGTAAATTATAATAAATAATTTGCTTCATCATATAATGTATGTTTACATTACATTTCAAATTTATAATCATTTACTCTAATGGTAGTAATTTACTCTAATAACCAGCACTTACATATTTAATTGCATATAGGACCCATGAATCCAAAAAAGGCAAGATTGGTTCCATGAAACTGAAAATTTATTTGTTTGGTGAAGCCTGTATGTCTTCTGGGCCCTGTTTCATAATGAAAGCAATAGTATTTATTGGTCCATAGTACAATTATTCTTATATATTTTTCATAATAGGGAGGACTATTCGTGATATTACAGGAGTTAAAAAGTACAAGTTACTATTGTAAAAGTCAGTGTAATTGTATTAAGTTGAATCGACAAGACTAATAGTATTAGTTTGTACTTTATTATGAAACAGGGCCCTGGCTGGGGAGTTTGAGCCCCTCCTGGAGATGATTGGAAATAGTGAATTGATTTAGGCTCTTCCAGGAGGTCTCTGTGAATCAGTTTTATGGGTAATATACATGATTTATTTTTTTTTTTAAATATTTATTTATTGCTATTTACAACTGTACATTATAATACATTTAGTAAATCTGATCTCGGTTAAATTGGAGCGGTACAGCCGTGAATATTCATGATAATTTGGTATTTACAGAATTACATAATTTATATTCATTTATGCAAGATAATAATTAATTATCTGGTCTTGGTCGAAATGTTACAAACTAATGAGCTTGGAATATCTTCCAGGCAGCAATGGCACTCTGAGCGGGCTTCTATTTGCTGTTATACATGTAACATTTTCTTTATTCTAAACTATCTCGGAATAAAATAATTTTGTTAAAAAAAAACAAATGTAATAAATTTGTTATTAATACTTTAGTTTCAAACTGTGATATAGAAACATACAAGTGTAGTTATATACTACCACACCACTGAACAATGGAAGCGATTACAAAATATTATCACAAAGAACTAAATCACTTCCTTTAAGAATTTAATGCACGAGAATAATATAATCATTATAGCTCAGGGATTTCAGCGTTGGTATGCAGTAAGCGTTTACTGTAAAATTTATAATATGCATTTGAAGTAAATTTTATACTTATTCCTGACAACAATCGAACACTAATTCCATTTTAATTAATTTTGTTGGTGCGTCATCGTTGGTGGTACAGGGATATGTTGATCATATGTGATCTTGCTGGTTGTAATTTTTTATTTTTTTATAATTTTTGTAAACAGCAGAACTTTATGATATTCAGGCCATCCAAGATCACTAGTAGACTGAAAGGGGTGCACTTTGCCATCTTCCTTATTTAATGTCTATTTAGAAACAGAAATAAAAGATTGAAAGAAGAATTATGTCGCCAATTGGAGAAGAAATTTTACATAGAGGAGGTAAAGAAGAGAAATGCAGTGCAAAAAAAAAATTGTATTAGTGTATTAAAGTTACACCTTTAAAAAAAATGTAAGTCTGAAAAAAAAATTAAATAAGCCAATTGTAAGAAGTATGAAAGGGAAATGTTTGCTTAACAGAAAGTCGGACTTTTAAGTTTGCTGACTTACATCTCCACTTTTCCTCATCAGGAGTGATAAAATAAGTGGTCAGAAATAATATTAACCATGAATTTGTGAGTTGGAAACTGATTTTATATTGCTAAGTAATTAGAATTGTTGACTATATAATCAATGGTAGAGAACTAAGAGATCATTGGGGACCCAGCTATGTATTAGTATATATATTGACTAATCAGCTCATAAGATCAATTATATTTATTGATCTTTTAGTATATTATTAATAAAAAAAACAAATTCCTCTAATGTTAAGGAGTGTGTACTAATTTAGAAGTAATTAACATATGATTGGTACAATCTACCATTCTTCAGTTAGTATACCATACCATTAACTATTGTTAGTTAATTGGATGGAATCCATTGTTATTTGTACTATAATAAATTTAAATAAAACAGTCTTAGTAACTGCCAAAAATTAATTGTTTTTGACTGATTTTCTCTGCTAGAGATACAAGTTAATCAGTAAATTCCATAAAAATTAATTCATGGTTTTAATGCGTAATAAATATAATTTAAAAAACTTAACTTATTAACTTTTATTTTCTTATTTTCACTATTATTAAAACATTTATAAGATCACATAAGGGATAATCAAAGAGAATCTTATGTCTTTTTACGTTTTTCCATAGAAATAAAAACAATTTGATCCATAATAGAAACAAATATTAGTATATTATAACTGAATAAATATAGGAATAGTTATGTATATATGTACATCATATATTGTGTATGAGGTTTGGTCTGAAGCTATTCAAAAGTAAAATTATCTTAATACAGTAAAAATCTGTTAAATAGTGAAACTTATTTAAATAGTCGATAACTATTTTTTCTTCCTGATTATCTTCAAAATATAAATAGTTAACTCACTAAAAAAAAATATTAAAATAATGTAATACCATAAGCTAATTTCTTGAATAAAAAAACTGTTGGGTCTTGATAAGCAGTATTCAAAGTATGCTATACTTCTGACCAGTATATAACTTACATTAATTACACAGGTCTATAACTGAAAAACTGCATAGTATACTTTTGCTATATTATAGGTTTTAAAGTGCACTGAACTCAAAAATGACCTTTATTTTCTTCTATAACTTAAATCTTTTTTGCAAAATGGGGTTAGAAAAAAAAATCATCATTTTATTATTATTAAGACTGTGAACAAAATAAAAGCGTAGTTTTCTTGTTTACTTATTAGAACAAGGAAAATTCTAAAAAAATAAACAATGTAGGAGTAGGTAAAAATTCCCTGAGAGATAAATGCTGGTCTATATGTCTATATGACTTACATATATGTACACCCTCACATGATATTCTTGTCATCAAAGTTTCACATCTCTAATGCCTTCCTGTAACCCATAATTAGCCCAACTATCTTGAAGCACTATAATTTTTTTCATCAGTTTTTCTTAAATTTATTTTATAAACACTATTTATTTTTAACATTTCTCAATGTTACCTTAAGTCATGATCCTATAACTATGTACAGGAATTTTTCGGTTTCCATTCAACCTTTAGAACACACTATTTAAGTGCTATTTTCTGAAAATCACTTGAACCATTATATCGAAATTTGTAGAAATACAGCAAAGTCAAAGAATGTCTTAATCTAAGCCATATTGACACTCAATTTGTTTCAAATTTTCCAAACTGGAATTTTTTTCAAAGTGGAGTCACAGGTAGGAATTTTTGAAACTTTTATCTTCACCAATTGAACTTTTTTAATCTAAATAAACCATAAAAATAGTTTTACAAAATAAATTGACTTGGTAAAAACAAAACTGTATTTTCTAAATTAAATGCTTTAAAATGTGCTGAATACAAAAATGACCTCCATTTTCTTTTATTATGTACAGTTTTTTCTTAAATGGATTTTGGAAAAATTGGAAACCAGGAAAAATAAGAGAAAAATCCTATATTAGCTAAACATGCTATGTGTTATTTAGACTGAAAGACTAAAAAGTGAAAGGTGTAGGTAAAAGTTTTAAAAATTTATATCTCCACTTTGAAAAATATAAAAAAAATTGAGGGTATCAATGTGCCTTAGGTAAAGTAAAGGTGTCCTTCTTTTTCAATTATCCTGCTCAACACCGTGCTGAACTATATTCATTTTTCTACAAACATTCATAAAATGTTTCCATTGTTTCTTGGAAAACAACAATTAAATGCAATAAGTGTCGTACTATAACCCCAAAATATCTATCTGTGTATAGTTCATGAGGCCTCTGATCTATTGGAAAGAATAAGAGAAATAAATTTATTTAATTTATTAAAAATTTATTTTGTTTGTTGTATTAGTAATACTTGGTGATTTTTTAGTTACTGTATTTTTCCCAACTCATTTAAAAAAAATAAAAACTGTATATCTTGGAGTGAAACGGAGTTCATTTTTGGATTCACCACACATTAAAGTTTGTAATTTAGCAAACTATCCCATGCAGCTGATACAAAGGTTTTTTGGTACTATTGACATTACTACTTATTCGAGAGAAATCGACAATATATAGGAATATAAAATCATGCTTTTTTATTTTATTGTTTCATTTTATAATTAATGTTTTAGACCCTTTGGAAAAAGAAAAAAAACTGTTCACCACAAACCTTTGCTAATACTATGACTGAATTACTCATTAATTCTATCACTTCTCATAAAGCTGGAGACAAACATTCGGAACAAATGTTCCTTAATGGTAATCATGAAAACTTGATATATTTCACTAAGGATGATATAAGAGTAGATACTCTACTCAACAGTATCACCTTTCTAAATCCTTTGTATGCATTTAAATGGTATTTAAAACTTGTAAAATAATGACTGGTAACAACAATAAAATTTTGAACGAGAAACAATACCTGGTAATTTTGTTAAGCTGTTTCCCAACTAATGTTTGAACAATTCCATCAAGCTTGAAAATTTTTTATTTTTCATAAACCTAAAATAAAAATGCACTTGGCAAGACTGATTCATCAGTTTGCTGACAAAGTCTAATGAATTATTAGCTGAGAGAGAAAAAACATTAACAATTACAATTAAAAAAAAAATTACAATTAATATTGTAATTAAATTTAAGACTAATTCAATTGCAATATGGACAGTTAAATGAGATGTAATTTTCTAGATTAAACTAACTTATTTGATTTGAGACAAAGATCCTAAATATGAGTCCATTTTTTCTCTCCTCGTGATTCCTTTTCATTTAATTTTAATTATACTACAAATAATCTTTTTTTTTCTATTAGGTTCAAATTAGAACATGGATTGTAACATAGACTATTACATGCACGGAAGCTACCTAGTACACAGGTAAGAATTTTAGATTCTTATAGAATGTGAGTTGATAAATCTATGTAGAGGACTTCATGCCGTAAGAGAGTGTCCACTAGTATAATCAGTACATTATGCATGAATGCCCTTTTATCGTGAGGCCCTTAATATGTATAAATAAGATAATATTAAAAAATGTCATTGATGTTTTTTGTGGATTTATTTTTAAAAGGTCTTGAAATATCATTTTTGTAGCTTGCACGTTTCATATATATGATATTGATCTGATAATTTTTAATTTATGGAAATCTTTGAAAGTGTAGACTTTCGGTAGTACAAATTTTGTTTAAAATAACTTAAATATGTTTTAGGCATTAGTAATTTTTGCCATCTTTCTTATTTATACTATTATATTTCTATACATATTTGGTTGTCACTCTCTTCTGAGCTGAGGAAATGTTAACTATTTAGAGTTCATCATAGAATTTCACAGAGCTTTTCAAAAATCCATATAAATAGACATTTGATGACAAAAAAACAAACTTTCTCCAGATGGAGAGGTTTTTTCATTAGGGATAGACTTAAAGAATAAATATTAATTAATTAAGTGAAAAGTGTTTTTCAATCTAAAACTCAATATTCATTGTTGATAATGAAAATTTACATGATATTTTCACTATGAATTTTCATATATTAATTTTTTTTATCCACGATGTAAGCATTTTTATGTTTAATATTTAGGGTTATTTTAAAATTGAAAGCTGAAAGTTGATAGTATGTTTTTAGAGAATCTTCCTTTTCTAAATTTTTAGCACTTATATTCATTAGATCTGTTAGATTTGATAAGATGAAGCTTATTAATTGTTCCTTCTTATATTTATTATTAATTAGATTTTATTTTTATGCTGGTTTTAGGTTTTTGTGTTAGGTTATACTTTTTATAAATAAAAACCTTTATTTTGAAAATATCAATGAAGTCTGGCAGGTAACCTAGTTAGAATCGGAGTAATGCCACTCTCACCAATTAATCTTTTACTCTGCTTTACTATAATTTTCTTGGCATAGTCCTGGTAAATTTTAGGAAAAGGCTCCTCAGATAATTCTTTCAGCTGAAAAATAGTGAAAAGGGGAATATTATTTAAACTTTTAGGCATATTCCTGGTTGACCGGTCCACTACGTCTAGCTCTGTTTCATGCTAGGCACCATCCATAGGATAGAAGGGATCTTCATCTTGCCTTGGTCTGGCAGAAGATTGGGAGGGCTCCAGCACTAGATAGCACAGATGCTGCAATCCCCAATAATACTGCTCCTTATGTTGAGGAGGAGATGGAGATATTCAAGGAGTTTTTGGATAAGGGTCACTTTCCAAGTAAGTGGAGTATTACAGATTTGAGACTGCTGTACAATGGGGATGACATAAGGAAATGCCAAAAGCCTAAAGACCTTCCTAGAGCTCATAACTTCTGACTAATCCTAATTGCAATTTACATTTAATGGTACCTCAGAATAATTTTACCTAATTAATTAATAGTAAAAAATAGCTTTTTTTCTTGCTTTTTTTAGAAAAACAAAAAATCACCATTTTGTCACTTTATTTTGGTAAATATGAAAACTGCTATTTCTATATAGAAAATAGTAGTAAACTACTGTGAAGTTCATGTTTAAACTGTTCGGTATTTATTTTATAAACTGAGTTGGTAAGCAGCAAAAGAAAATGATATCTCAAGAAGGAGATGTACATTTTTTATTCTTTATTATACTGGATGATCGCGTTTCAAGACAAGTTTCTGACACACAACTTTAGGAGCATGTTTATCACGAACTCCTAACAAATTACCCTCAACTGGTCTCTAAACTACTTGCGTGCATCCCAGATAATTTGGGTTAGTGAGGTATGCTTAACCCAGTTGAGAAAGGCCCAGTTTGAATCATCGATTTCCTCCTTTATCGTTGGGGGCGTGGTGTAGCTCAAGGTTGCGGACATTAGCATGGTCGGTGGAGACGTCTCTGGCCTCGCCAAATCGATACCTGCTGAGAGGTACTGTTCTTGCAGTATCCAGCAATGGTCTATTACGGCCGGAGCTTGGAAGAGAAGAAGCTAGACGATAAGTTCGACAAATGGTTCCTCGATTACAACAAGTACCGTTCGCTCTACCCGAGGTCATACATCACCGATCCTCTGCTCTACAGGTGGAGGCTCAGGGACGTCTACAGGAACTCCTATCTTTCTACCAAGTACAACGACAGCATATACAATTTTGACTACTCGCATTGGAAGTACCTTTACAATCGTGAAAAGGATGATTATAGACGATACTTGTACGACAGGGAACGGAGAAAGCTTTACGAAGATCTAAGCATGTCCATTGATGATCTTCGCTACAAATATCCCTATCTTTACGACTCTCATTATTACCCAGATTATTATTACCCTTAAATGAGTTAGAATTTGATAGACCACTTGAAGGTTAAAAGAACTGTTACTTTCGACTTTTCAAGTTTTTGAAAAGTTTCTTGAAAGGTAAAGATTTCATGTCATCTTTCCATGATTGAAGAAAGGTTTTGGATCTCTGGCTAATCAAGATACATCAAGTTCAGTGAAATTTGTGATTGTGTATCTTGAAGTTATATCTGGATAATATGTCATACATGTTTTTAGGGGTAAATATAATCTACTTTTATTAATAGTTAAATATTTCGTTGTTCTTTCATTTACAAGAGACGAAATTAACCAACGGTCCATTTTTTTAATTTCTGTATTTCAGAAGTTGATAGTTAATATTTGAATTTTTTTACTATTTTAATTAATGCAATTTGCTCTTGGTGATTAGTTAGATGATGTAATTATTGATATGTAGTTGAAAAAATAAGGCTGAAAAAAAGTTCAATATGATTGTATGATTTTAATGACTAGCTGAAATACATGTTTTGTTTATTTTTATGTTGTAAAAAAGGAATCATAAATAGTAAATCTTTAAATGCTTGTTAGCATAATGTTACTTCTTTTTAAAAATAAAATAGATAAAGAAGAAAAAATTGTTTTTTATCCTAACTTTTTTATCCCTTAATTCACTTATTTAATATGATAACCAGTAGTTCTTGTCTTAACTAAAAAATAAGGAGGTTTTGAATTAAATATAATTTTTTTTCAAATTCGATTTGTATATTTTATTTAATAGTTAAGTTTCACCGTCAAAATGGAGGTAATTAAAATGTAGAGATGTTATGAGAATAACATTATATAAAACAATCATCCACCGTTAATCCTCTGCTTATTAATCATAGATCAAGCAACTTGATCGAGAAGTTGCCTAGGAAAACTCAATCTGTGGACTTTTGGAACATTATTTAAAAATTAATATAACTTCTGATACGAACTTTATTTTTAAGTTTTATTTATAATGTTGATCTGTGACACCTACTTGATAAGGGATAATATAAATATTGAAATGAACTGAATAATTTCTGGTTATAGAATTTTTAATTGCCCAAAAACCTATGACTTTGAGAAATAGATATATTTAATTTTTATTAAAGTCATGCTACAGCACTAATTGGAAACTACTGAAAAAACGGTACATTCAAAAGACATTATTCATAGGATCAATGTAATTGCACAATAAATGCAACCCTTTGGAAATCAGGCAGAAAATCACTCTACACACATTGATGGTTCTAAATATTTCCCATTGCAGTTCTAAGAATCAATTGTTACTGGAGTTATTGTCCTATTGATCGTTTATAATGTATTCAGTTCGATGGGCGTTACATTATTGACGTCACACATGACATTCATGGCGAATAACACAATGGATATAAAATTCCTAGACGGTAGAAAACATTAATTTTCAGATTAGTACATATTTTTAATCCGTTGCTACTTGAAAAGAATATCAGGTCTGTACTACCCTGCTTAGGAAGAACGCATCATCTATTTTTTAAGACGTAATAAACTGCATTAAAATTAATAACATTTTCGAATTTATCATTTTACAATTAATTTAGAATAAATGATTAGTTTTCTTATCAAAGTGTTGTTTGAATCCCAAAAAATACTTTTGAGAGCTACAGTGTCCTTAAAAAGCAGGGCAGTACGTAGAAACGTCTGTTCGCTGCTAGAAAACTAATAAAATATTTTAAATTCACCGTGATAATGAAATGAGTGTTTCGTGGATAGCTGGAGAATTGTTGATCATCTCATTACTGACAAACAAATACATAAGTTGATCAGATTTAATTTTTAAATCGTTTGTTCAGGAACCGAAAAATACATAAACATCCAACTTTAATAATATGTTATCTCTTTTGGTGTATCACTTTACCCAATGGAAATACCTTATGCAGAGGCTTGCAGTGTTGAGTAAAAATCATTGCCAATTGACAACTACAACTAAATTAGATAGTAATCTCAACACTCTTCCTGCGAAAATAATGTTACTTACTTCCGGGCCTAAAAGAAAAATACGTCTAATTCTTCAGAAATAAAAAGAGAGAACATCTTAAAAAGAAAATAATAGAAATATGAAATAACAAAATCACGTAATGTGCGAGAAATGTACAAAGGTACCAACGTATGTGTTGGGGCTCCGTAGTGACAGGAATCAAATTAATAAGAATCAAAATTATCCAGTAGATCTTTGGGTTACAATTAAGAAATACTCTGACAGTATTTTGAATTCGAGGAATAATTGCCAATTTCTTGAGACTGAATACCAGAGTACTGAACAATGGATAGACAAACCGAGTAAGAAGTAAGTCGAAGTAGTAATTGGGAATTTTTTGAAATATTATAAAGTAGCGGGAACTGACAATATTCTTAGTAAACTAATCAAGGCATGCGGTAAAGCGGGAGTTTCTGAAATACACCTTTCAGTTAAAAGGATCTGGGAAATTGAGAAAATGTCCAAATAATGGATGGAGTCCCTTCATAATCCAACTCAGAAAAAGGGGCCAAGGAGAGATTGTAATAACTATCGAAGAATATCTCTCCTTCCTGTATATTATAAAATGTTTACGTTGGTCTTAGCGTTATATCTTAGAACAGCGTCATTCGGATCGAAAAAAGATAAGTTAACTGGAGAATGTAGATTGCTAACTGTACGCGGTAAATATAATTCAGATAATAAAATGGGCGTATAAGGTTGTAGGGCTTAGTAACGAATGGATCCCCAGAGAGTTAATAAACACTTAACCGACTGACAAACGTCCGAGAAGGTAGAACGAAGCGTAAGTGAGAAGCTTGCATCATCAAAACTTATCTGTGGATTTTAGTTGAACGGGCGTCATTGGATAGGTATGTGTAACCAGATTGGTGGTATCGGCGTTGAACCGTCGAGTTTTTATTATTATTATCCCAGCACCGAACAACTAACACCTACGTCGTTAGTTGTAACTACTACTTGATACCAACTCCGTTGTTTGTCGAATTCACAAATTTGTTTTAACTAAATTAGTTGTTAAAATAATAATGTCATTTAAAAATATTATCTAAGCAGATAAACTAAGAATTAATTTCTTAGTTTTAGTTGTTCCAACATCATAATTGTATGGTCTGCGAAAAAATAGTTTAAAATTTGTATAGTCTTAGCTTCTTCTAGGTTTGCCGTCTGAAAAAAAATCACTATAGTTACTGGATTCATTCTCCGAGCCTTCCCCATTGATATTGTTTGAATGAGGATCACCCTTTTACATGGTACTTTTTTTTCAGTAACGCCTTCTTGGATATTTGCAACAAACGACCGTGATGAGATACAGCCATTCTCGGAACTTAGGTGAGAAAACTGCGTAACAGCATTCTTATCTGCGAATTAACGAACTCAACAACAGTGAAGACTTTAAAATTTACTGTTATTTTAAAATAAAATCCATTAAAATGTACATCTTACGGTCATCAAATAAACAAAATATTATTTATTCGTGCTGCCGTTTCGACCTGAATTTCAGGGCCCTGTTTCATAATAAAAGCTAATAGTATTAGTTCTTAGTACAAGTGTCGAAACTAGTGTGGTAATAATACTAATACTTATTTTTTTCATGATAGGGATGACTATTAGTAATATTACAGTTATTAAAAAATACTAAAGTACAAGATGCTATTGTACAAGTCTGTGTAATTGAATTAAGATAAATTTACAAGACTAATAGTATTAGTTTGTACTTTATTATGAAACAGGGCTCAGGTCTCCATCAGGGCTACAAAACAAAAAAGAGATAATAACCATCATTCAGAAAAAAATAAAAATGATGTTCTCCATTCAATAAAATTTATGGAGATCCATAGAAGGATCCATAGAATTGGAGAATATTTCTTTATTTATACGGTATAAACTCAGTTACTTATACAAATAAGTACAAATTATATATTAATATAATCACAAATATATACAAACATAAAGTGCAATTTCACGTATTTAGATAGAATGTAAAAATATAATATTATTTCATATTTTTAAATAATTTAATTTATATAACAAATAATTAATATAATGGGAAACTTAATACGGTTATTATCTTGATAAAAATAAAAACAGTTTTAGTTCCTCATACATATATCATTTAATATGTTACACTGAAACAAACAGTAAAAAGTAATGTTAATTGATTTATTTGAAATTTCGTATATTTTGTTTTTTAGTTGAGGTAAACTTAAATGAAGTCAATATCATTTAGTAATTATTTCACATTATACATCATTCTTTGTAAACTAGAGAACTTAATATAATTTCGTTTCTGAAAAGTTATAGCAATAGCCAAATGTTGCCTGATTTCCTGTGGAGGAATAGATACATGACAGCCATGGGGAAAGAAGGGAGTCGACTGTGACAAATAACAGTTCTAAGGTAGAGTAGGATATTCCTCGGAAATGTTTGCGGTTCCTTGGAAATTTCCCCAAGAATATGATACATATAAAATTTTTAGACGAATGACAGTAATATCCTGTGGAATGACAATTTGATGGTCACTTTTGTTCAAAGAAAAATGCTAAAATTTTGCTACTAGAAATAATGTAAAAAATATCTGTTTTGAAACTAGCGAAGAATTATTTCAACTTTGAAGTGGGTTGATAATGGTAAGTTAAAGTTGTGTGATGAGTACACCGCACTAGAATGTTTTTTGTACATTGGAATAGAGGTAGCCTTTGGTAAAAATTATAATCTACCATTATTTTTGGTAGCATACCCCTTCTTGACCCTAGAAGAGACCTCGTGACCCGCTAAGTACTATTGGGTTAAGTAAGCACCGATCTAATTCCGCAGGAGTTCGGGCAGGCGCCTAGCCCCTGGCTATAGCCAGTATCGACTGCCGCCCCAAGAAGACTATAGTGTATTCACAAGGTACCTCTCCTTAGCATGCTAGCAGTTATATATTTGGGACACACTTTAGTGCACAGGACAACTAGTTTGTAGTTATAGGATACCGAGTACTAATTGTCTTAATGTTTCTTGTTTAATGTCTGTAATCAAATACATTGCCTGCTTTTTCGAAGTGTTTTCAATACTTCCTTTTTTACTCAATCCTAACTCATTTCCAAACTTTTTCTCTATGTTAAAGATTTTAATTGTTTAGAAAATTCCTCAATGTAATGGATTCATTAAATAAAGTAAAGAAAAAAGGTTCGAAATGAGTCCTTAGAATAAGTATTTATATCCTGATTCTCTTTTAAACAATAATTTAACTCTAGGAATAGATGCCAGTTCTAAGAGCACTTTTTTGTTAGTTGTATGAATGAAATAGCTGCATAGTTCACTATTAGTTGCTGCCATAAAAACAGAATAGGAACAGATTCTGATATCTGACCAAGGGAAAAAATAAAATGTATAAATAGTCATCACCATATTTATTAGTAATAAATTATTAGAACATCAAATAAAATCACCAATTGATGGCTATGTGCCACGCAATTTCTTGTGTCACGGAAAATATTAAATTTAGTAAGCTTGCGATATCACCATAGGCAGCTTTTTCCTTTAATTATACTATTTTTAACTAATAATATATGTATCGCTGCATTTTTTTTATTAGTGGTACATCTGACAAAAGAATTTTTTGTTAAAATTTTGTATTTGATATTATTAGTTAGACTGTACCTTAGATTGAGGTTAATTTGTTACGTTCCTACTAGCTTTTGGGAAGACTTCAGGACGACTTTTGAGAGAAAGAAACCTTATTCTACGGTACTATTTTTGAGACATGGCCAATTCATAATTACACCAAAACATACTTCTTTGTCAGATGTGCCGCTATTGAAGCAAATCACTAATATACAATATGTAATAGCTTAAACAAGGGCTTAACGAATTAGAAGACTCGATATAACATTTCATTGCTTATGCATATCACGAAAGTCAAATCTGCGGAGCAATGTTGATGCAATCCTTCCTACGTCTCAGCTTCCTTCTCACGGACGTTTACTCTTCGATTGTGCGCTAAATAGTTTTTCTGGGAATCATTCATTATAAAGCAAACTAAGCGGTTTGTCGGATGCATGGATTGTATTAATTCTACACCTGGTAACGTAAGTTCCTGCAATTCTGCAATGGATTCGTGTTCCTTTGGGCCGTCTATTCCACTACATGGTTTCTTTTGGAAGAACTTAAGATGTTAATCTTCATTTAGGATGATGGATCCTGTTTTTTTCCTGTAAACAGAAGTAAGGGTAACAGTTTCATAAATCTTACTTTCATGTTTCAGGACATTAGTCGCATATTTTGTAATCGTGAAACTTAAAATTTACAATCACTATCCACTTTTAACCCATTGCCTTTGTTTCCTCTTAAATAACGATTCTTGTGCTTATTGTAATTCTTAGGTAATTAAATTTGTTTATCTATTACCTGTTATATCCATGGCACTTAGGTATCTTCAAGTGAAGCTCTTCTCTCAGCACATATCTGGCTCTCTCAGAAAATATATTAACAAGAAATGCTAGTCACAAAATAATAAATTAAATGTTGTTTTGGAGTTTCTAAACTTGTGTGAAATCTAATTGATAGATAAGTTGATAGGTGTTGCCAAGAGAGAATGTAGGAGGAATGCCTCCAGACATCTGCTTGGTACCCACAGAAGATTTGGTAAGGCTGTTTTGATATCTAAATCACTGAAATCATATTGTTTTTGTTTTTTTCAAGTCCTCCATTGAGGAATTATTCAGTCCCACAGTAGGTATCTTAAGATTGATTTCTCGGGGCCTAAGTTCTGAACCAAGCACTCTGGGACTTGGTTGATTTCAACTAGTGGGCTTGAATTATGTTGTAAAGTTCCCCTTTAATCTTGGACTTAAAATCCCAACTTACTGATTTACACTTATTAATCTATTGATTTTTTT
>NW_027109456.1:119289-120856 GCF_000696795.3 Halyomorpha halys
TACCTCAATTAATTGACTTTAAAAAGAAAATGTCTTTGTATAGTTATACTTAATCTATAAAAATTCTTAAATCATACATAAGTTGAGTAAGTAAACTAATCATTACCTCAGTTTCTAGTGACAAATTTCTCTTCCTTGTTCCTTTTTAGATAAAATCTTCTATGATCTGTTTGTATGAATCCAAATACAGTGTTAGGTTTCGCTATTGGTGCAATAGCTATGAGTATTTTTTTTTTACAAAAGGATTTTTTTATTATGCTGGTTCAGATGTAGAGATTTAAGACTGATCAATGAATTATTATAGAACCTTGGCTGGTTTGAATTTTTTATCTTTAGCTGAACATTTATGCTATATTCAATCAGCTGAAGATTGACTCAGCAGATGGGAGGCTCCTGTATTGCATACCCAGCTTCTATAGAATGTGGTTACTGTAACCTTCAACATGTCAAATCTTGAAAAGTCATACATTGAGTCTGAAAGTTGGCCATATCACCCGTTTCTCGTCAAGAAACTATGGTTCCTTATCAAGTACTATACCTAAAAATCTTGATTAGTTTCAGTGGTACAAGTAAAAAAGGATATTATTAAAACAGCACGATCCAAAAGAAGGAAGAAGCTAATTAAAATGTTTTAAATTGTGGACATAGTCTGACATAGATCATTATATTATTTCTAAATCAGCATATTGATATGTAACAACTTATTGTGATTAATACTGTTTCTATTATCTCAATAAAAGTATTTTATGCCTGTGAGTTTACTTATCAAAGATTTAGATTCAGGTTTTTCTATGCTTTCAAGTTCTTCTTTTATTTAAGGAGTATTAATAAATTATATGGTTAAAGTATGAGAGTTGTGAAATTTTCTACAGTTTTTGAATATTTACAAACCTCAAAAACTGGTTTATTTTGCTTGCATAATAGTTTAAATGTTATTTGTGCATCATTTTAAGATGCACAAATAACATTTACACTATTTAATATAAAAATAAATATAATTAACTTCATATCAGTATTCAATTGGTTTCTTATGCAAAATTGGCACATCATATTTTTCATGATAATTCAAGTAAAACAAACTGTTTCTCAAAATAAAAGTGAGTCAGCTTATACAACTCTGTCTTGACCCCTTTAAAATAAAAGAACTGATTCTATAATACTTGAAGTGTAAATTGTAAATAGAATTGTTTTGAACTACTTTGTTTATTTTAATGTTCCTTTTTGTTGTTTATGTTGGTAAATAAATATGGTCTTTAGTGTTTAAATTATTGTTTTTAATATTATGTACCTTTAACGTTAACATTGTAATTTGTTGTATAGAAATTTAAGATGTTGATTGTTTAATTTTCTGTAAATTACATATCTGATTATTTACACTTTGATGGGTATTTAATCCATCACGCATGGGAGGCTCCTGTATTGCATACCCAGCTTCTATAGAATGTGGTTACTGTAACCTTCAACATGTCAATTCTTGAAAAGTCATACATTGAGTCTGAATGTTGGCCATATCACCCGTTTCTCGTCAAGAAACTGTGGTTCCTTATCAAGTACTATACCTAAAAAT
>NW_027109456.1:121116-129329 GCF_000696795.3 Halyomorpha halys
TTATTAAGGGAATTATAAAAAAAATAATAGGAAGCTAAATAGTTGCCACTCCTAGATTATGAAGGTGAATTTTTTAAGTCAGTGTAGTAATTTGTATATATACGAATATAAGTTTATAAGATATAACTATATTATGACCACATCTAAATAAATTTTTCTTTATTTTGTTAATATGTGTAATTATTACTGCTGATAATAATATTCACCTATGTCTAGTTTAATAAGGAATTTCGATCTTAAAAACATTCTTTGTATCAAGCTTGTGAGCTGAAATAGGCTGTGATTAGTAGTTATTTTTTATTAATGTTATAATATTTACAATGATTCAGTGATGAAGTTGTTTAAGCTTGCAAATTATATATTAAGAGTATAAACATACATACATCTAAAGATTATTTAAATGTAAACATAAAAAAAATTCAATGCTATATTTTTAATGTAAAACATTTGATTAACTAAATGCCAATATCATTTGAACTTACAATGGAAGTGAATAACATACAAAATAATGGAATCAAATGTAAATGATAATGAAGATTTTTTTTTTTGCCCTATGCAAGAGGAGTTTATTTAGAAATTGTACATTGCTGATCCTCTGTATACTGATACTGTATGTAAGTAAAGTGAAGATGATAGTGAATTTAACTTCAAATAAAATATACTTTTATTTTAATTTTTCATCAGTTATTGCATATTTATTTTTAAGATATGAGTTCAATCTAGCTTTAAATGCAAAGCATTTTTGTCTGGGATAGATACCTTCAAGATAAAATTCATCAAATGAATAAATAATCAGATTCTAACAAAAAAAAACTATGAAACAGCAGAACGAAGTAATTTTATTTTATTTCGTCTTAGACTAACTTTGTGAATGAGTTGAAAGATACATAAGTCTACTTTATAATGATTAGTTTAAAATATTAAACACTTCAGTTTAGTCTATTAAGAAGGTCCCATAAAACCAAAAAATCTAGAACAGACCTTTTTTTTCCTTGGAACTCAAACTCTTTGAGTGAAGGTTTTCTGTAATTTTGAAGCTGAGCGCTAAATATTTTAAAATTCCCTTACTGTAAAATTGTGACTGAAAAGCCTTAATATATTGAACATATGTTCTTCTGAATACAACAAAAATTACTTCGAATGATTTAGAAGAATTGTTAAGAAAACTATGTCTCATTATTTTTAGAAGATTGCATTGTTGCTTTAAATAGTGGCCTGTTTATCCTATTCAAAATTATTCTTCAAAATAAGGTCTTGTCAGATAAATGCAGATATGCTTGCATAGAACAATATCAAATGTTTTAATACTAATGATAATAAGTGATTTCATATATGATATTTCCTAAATGAAATGGAGAAATTGTCCAATTGACCCAAATTGTCTTTTCCAGAAGTTTTTGGTTGTTGGACTTCTGTCAAATTACATCAAACTGGTGGAAAGCAGGACTGTTGCTCTTTCTGGTCACTGTTAATGTATTATGTAGTAAGTAATTGTATCATGGACTGGAGATAAATGACTCCTAGACTGGAGTAGCACCAGAACTTATTTCATATGAGCGAGCTATTATGATTGAAATTTTATAGAAATTTATAATTACAGTTAACCTACATGTAAATTTGCACAGAATCATGGCTTATGAAGAAATTATACATATATGGTACTTTAAAGACTATTTTATAACAGGTTCCCTGGCCATCTCTTTTCTGATGCCTCAGGATATTATCAGGGAATTGCAATGTAAGAATGCAACTGGTGGCTTTGAAATTTGCTATTAGAAAAGTTATAAATGATCAACATTACAGATGTAAGTGCCGATTTCTAATCTATAAAATAATAAGAAAAAGGCCTAATTTAGGTCTACACAAATGAGCTCAAAAAATGATTTACAAAATAAGAAGAACCTTAGATAATTAATGAATAACGAATTATGGGTCAAATCTTAGGTGATTTTTGATAGAAAATACAAATTATGTAATAACATCTTTGAATATGACCATCAGTATATACATTTTGAGCTTAATATTGAGATTTTTATAGATAATTTTATTTGTGATATAATCGGGACAATCAATAATTCTTTAAAGGAATTTGGTTTGTAAGAATTCGATTCAGTAGTAATTTGGTGGTAAATTAAGAAGCTAATTTTTAAGTGCAGGTAGGCCTCATAATGATGATATGTCATAAGGTTTATGTAATATATATTTGAAATTTGGAATTCCTAAAAAAAAAAAAAAAATTGGAATTTATGATTCCAATTTCTTGTCATTCCAATTAATTATCAAACATCCAATTTATTGACAAAAGTTCGTATACTCAGTGGCAGGTATTCTGTTTGTGTATAGGTGCATGTGATACTCTTAGTTTCATAAAAGAAAATTACTAAAATTATATTATACTATTACTTTATAAGAGAAAAAGGAAATAGCAAATATTTATCAGAGCTAGAATATCAACAGAAACAGAAAGCCTTCATTAAAGATGTTACACATGCTGCTTGAGCTGTACCACAAATTAGCAGAGTTTGAGGGATGTTATTTCATATTGTATGTAGATAATTAATCATGTAAAAATTAATTTAATTTTCATTTCATTTATAAATTATTTATTTTCACTGTGTCAATAAAAAGTAATGCCTTTGGCTCTAGACTGATTTTTTATTTTATATTTATAAGATTTCCCTTGTTGAGAATCTTAGTGGCATAACTAAATCCATCATAAGGATAAAAGAGTGTTTCAGACTTTTTCAGAACTATAAAATAAACAGAATTACAGCAATTCTTCATCTATTTAATCCTTAATCTGTTTACTAAATATTACACGATGGTGGACCAAAGCTGATCAGGGCTCCAACCCTTAAACCAATGATAACAAACTAGCTTTTTTAGCGCCTTCTAGTTGTTTATAAACTGCCTGCTATGCACCGAATTAACCGGAGTAGTATAACCTCTAAAACTGAAGGCGTAAATCTCGTGTGGCTGATAATTCAACTCGTATTTTTGAGGTGGTTACTTTGAAGATTCAGAGAAATAAATGCTCGTAAAATCTTACCTTACACCAACATAATTTTATTTGTGTGGACCATCATTATCAATATCTAGGAACCGCTAAAATCAACCATAAATATCTCAATATTTATTCCATCATCTGCAGATTTGACCCACAATGTAAACATCTTTAATTACCAACTGTGGTGTGCGAGGACTTCTTATTAGACAATTTTTAAAATGAAGTTCTTGGTAGCGGGTCTGTTATAGTTACTATAGGGGAAGTGGTACACCCTACTCACTTTCAAAGCAAATGTGAAGCAAAAAAAAGAGGTAGGGGTTGGCCACACCTCCGGACCTCAAGTTTAAGATGAATTTAATCGGAATATCCGCCATTGTAATCTAAACTGAAACCGAAGGCAGCCGTTCGTTGGTTCTTAATGCACTGCCACATTCCAGGAATTCATCACAAAGAGCCCACCTTTTTGGCTTCACTTTTTTAGAAATCATACCCCTTCCATTACGCATTTCTCCAAGTTTACTGTTGGGGAGGTTATCTTGGGTTGTATTGAAAGGTAAAAGCGATTTGATGCGATTTATTTTGTTTTGACTCTAATCCTCAGTGTGATTTTTGTTCATCTTTATAAGTTATTTAGTTATGTAAATGTATCTCGTATGTTTTCCTTTGTTGTTAGTCACGTAGATTCGTATCAGTAATGATCATGTTTGATTGAAGTTGTGATGAACGATCAAACAGACTATTAGATATGTTTTCGTTTTGTGTCCTGCACTGATTCAAGCCTAGAAAAGACAATATGATTAGAACTGCTTTAGTGCTTGCTTTACCTTTTTATTTGTTTTGAACATTAAGCATTTCCTCACGACTTTTAGCTTGTTCTCCTATCGTAATTTATCATCGATTTAGTGCAATATTATTCAAACTATCGAAAATGGATAGTTCACGAGTGTAAAATAGCCGAGATATCGTAGTTTTTAGTGCATTTACAAAGGAAAGCTTTGTAGTTTTGAGATCCCTCGATAAAACTTAGCATTTAATTCTGTTTTTGATAGTTTTGTAGCTTATTTTTATGAACTATAAAATTGATAACAAATTGCAGGGGCCGTCGCCATCCGAGGCAGGATGGACCTGCTGGAGGTGTGCCCGACGGCACCGCCGCCCCGCTCCGTCCCAACATCCCCTCACCTCAGGCCGAGGGAGGACAGGCTCGAAATAATATCAAGGCTTGAGAAGTGCTTGTCGGAGAATTCACTTGTCGCTATTGGAGGAGGTTTTCATATGGACGAATATCAGAGGAAGGTAAGCACGTTTTATGAAAAGAACAAGTTTATCCATAACTATGCTTATATTGCCCAATTACGTATATTATATCTAACCGGTCAAACAAATTTTGCGTCTGGGCTCTTGAAGTATAATGTGGATTTTTTCCTCTTAACTTTATAAAGTTTTATTGTGTTAAAACTAGCCGACGTTTCGTAATGAGCAAACTCTGCGCATTTTCGCAACTATTACTAGGTATCTTGTTGATTGAATGTCGTTTTGTAAGTGGATAAAATTGACTCATTTTTGAGATTAAAAGAGCTCTGAACGACCATTATATTGTCTTATACAGTTCTTTAAACATTGACCGTAGTCGCTAGAATGTAAGATTATCATCATTGTCTTTTATTTTAATGAGATTGTAAAAGAGTAGTTGGAAGTTCCTAAACTCAAAACGACTTAGGAAGCCGACAGATCTATTCCGAGCAAAGTTGGCTCTATTCCGGTATCCGAAGACTACACCTTCTTGATACATTTATATTTCAACTCTTAATAATCAAAAACTTCGCTTTATCATTGAACTCCTCATCCTACGTTTATCCATTCACCTGTTAAACTCAAGATCACAACCTACCCATTTGTACATCCCTTCTCATAGAAGATGTTTCCCTTTGAAAAATCCTTTGCTATTCGAGCTTCCTTCTTAACATCATTCCAACACTAATTATATATCCATATCCTTGATTTTCAATTTTCCGTGAACTTTTAAGTAACAAACCTCCATATAAGCTTAATTTTAATTTTCCAGATTTAACACCGATCTTCAAGGGTGGTGACGTGAGATGGAGGGTTTGGGATATAATAGAAGGATCATTATTCACTGTTAACAGACATGTGTCATCGGCATAAACTAAACGCATTAATATAATTTCCTTTTTAAACGTTAATATGTATTTTTTTTAATGTTATGATTTTTTGTAGTACAATAATAGGATTAAATTCAAAACTTAATAATTTTATGATTAATTTTTTCCAAGTAAATTACCTACCCGGACTGTTAATGTTTCTGAAGCCGTAACCATTCTTTAGCGCGAACTAACATCACTGTGGAGACTGCTTATGGGGTAGTTAGAACGTGAAATAATAATTAATTACTAATTATTCTAGGCAGAATACGCCTACCAAAGTTTGAAAGTAAGTAGACGTAAATTTTCGGTTTAAGTCTAACTTAGTGCCTATATTTAAGCTCGTGAATGCGTTCGGCTCAGGCCTATAGCGAAATAAATGGCTTCCTCGCACAAAACGATAGATTCATACAATTTCATGGAAAATGTTTGTTCCCCAAAGTGATCCCCAAATTTATACTGATTCTTGAGTCATATTTTTGTATTAATCAGTTTTCCCGAAGGAATTAATGATTAAGGTTTTTTTTATATTCACTATTTTGTATGCTATAAACAGGCTAAGTTATGGTATACACTACATTAATATAGTAAAATTACGCATTAATTCCTTTTTAGGTCTTCTAGGTCAAAAGAGTCATTTTAGTAAAAAAAAAAATTCTATTGTTTTCCTCGTCACCTATTCTCGTTTTTAGTTTGCTAAAACTAATAAACCGTTAAAAATGAGACATTATATTTTGGATTTGCTAAAACTTTGTAATAATAATAATTAAAGAAATTTTATCAATTTTTGAAAATTTTAAATGCAATTTATAATGGAAAATAGACTTTTATTGAATTTAATTTAAATAACCGCCACATGAACTACCAAGTTGTTGGTTGAAACATGTACTTTCATTATTAACGTATTTAGATATTTATTAATATTTAAATAATTTATTGTTTATTAAATATGAATCCTAAGTTGTTTCAAAACCTCGAAACGGTGATAGTGGAATGATATATATATGTTATATAAAATTATAAAACAGAGTGTAGATTAATGTATTATTAATGTAACTTGTACCTTGTGTATATATGTAACTAAGTTTATCCCGTATAAATAAATTAAATAAAAAATTCTTCCAAAAATTTAAATTATAAAATAAGTGTATTTTGTTAATCTATTAACTCTCCTGGAATAGGAAATAAATTTTAACGGCAACTGTGATAATAAATAAATTTTAATTGGTGGTCCTTTAAAATACATACCTTATATTAGTTTATAGGTAATCACTTGGCTTGAATAGTGCTGTTTATAATGTCCCCAATAATTCTGTTAGATTGAAATCCTGACATTTATCCATGAAATTCCACAATTTGAAAATCCCCCTATTTATACCATTGTAATAACACACGTTCACAGCAGCTGGAGTTTTGTATTTAATATGTAAACGTTAGAATGAGGGAGAGTACTTTTGTAAAGACATTTAGTACTTTCGAATAAGTGAAACTGGAGTTGTTTATGTACGAAAAAAAAACCAAAAGAAAGTCTGTGCAAGGGAATTTAACTACTTAATTACTAAAGATTTCATAAATAATGAATTCAATGACCTGGATTTATTTGTGGTAAATGTTTTATGAAAAAAATTGCTTTCTTTAATATTTATTAATCATGAATGAAGTTCATTGATTGTTGTTTATTCCTGAAATTGTAAATCAAGTTGTTGAATATTGAGAATTTAATTACTCCCTGATTATAAACACGGTTGGTTAGAGCTTATCGGGGTGAATATTGATCAGGATGCTCGGTACAGATGCCACACTCCCTAGGTCACGCTGGACATCCTCTAGTATAGTGCGGGGGCTGAGGGGAGGATTCTAATCGATTTCACCACTCTGTTTTGTTTTATTATGCAAGATGGGGCAGATGTGCCATTTTCATTAAAAGAATTCTTGGTAAGTTATAAAATAAAAAATGTAATGCAAGAAGTTGAGGCCAATAATAATTGAATTTCAGTAATAACTGAATTATCGGACCTCAGCTGTGACGGAGATTGAAATGTGTGATTAATTACAAACGAATGGAGAGAGAACAAATAGCTGTTATGAATTGTCGAGTACAAATGAAAAGATCAAACTAGATAATAACATCCGTCATATATGATATGGAAATATGACTACAACATTGGCTGTAGTTTGTTTATTTGTCTTATTCCTTATTCAAATTATTATTTTTCTTTTTTTAAAGATTTCTTTATTACCAGATAGGCCTCGTGCGTTGGCCTTACATGGTTATTGTAACAATTAGATTTGCTTTTAGCAATTGGTAATGTAAGGGGGAGGGGGTTTGTCTCGTGTAAAAAAGACACCCCTATTTATAATGTGATAAGTGTTGACTAATTTTAATTTAAAAATAAATAAGTAAAAAAAATAATATAAGTATTATATCTAAAAAATAATAATTTTATTACTTATTTATATATTTTATTTTATACCAGATCGGCATGGTATGGACCTTACATGGTTGATATAACCGTTATATTATATGTATATATTTTTTTTAACAGTTGATTATGGGGGGGGTATAGTCTCGTACGACACCCCTAACTATATACAATGTTGTTGTTAAAAGAAGAAAAAAAATAGATAAGAGTAATGCTTCTTAATAAAAGAGTAGTGTAAAATTAATAACAAAAAATAATGATATTGGTACACTTAAATAAAACAAACAATTGTCCTCTAATAGTGAAAAGAAAAAGTTAATTTGAAAAAGGGGACTAGAGAAGAAAATAGAAAAAAAAATAATAATGAATAAATAAAATGAGTAATAATAAAAAGTAAAATTGAGGTAGTGTGACTATGAATTAATTTTATATTTATTATAGTTTATAACAGAATGTCCTGCAGCAGTCTGGGCTTCAGTCTTCGGCTTGAGGTTGGGTTTCCCAGGTTGTAGGTCACTGCTCCTTTAACTGTCGGTAACTGGGAGTGGAACTTCATGAACCGTTTTTTTAATGTGATCCTCTATTGACTCCATATGTAATTCGCGATGCAATTGGCTATTT
>NW_027109456.1:129379-141435 GCF_000696795.3 Halyomorpha halys
CGTACAAAAGACACCCCTAACTATATACAATGTTGTTGTTAAAAGAAGAAGAAAAAAAATAATAAATAGATAAGAATGGTTCTTAATAAAAGAGGAATGTAAAATTAATAACAAAAAATAATTATATTGGTACACTTAAATAAAACAAACAATTGTCCTCTAATAGTGAAAAGAACGAGTTAATTTGAAAAAGGGGACGAGAGAAGAAAATAATAAAATAAAAAATGATAATGAATAAATAAAATGAGTAATAATAAAAAGTAAAATTGAGGTAGTGTGACTATGAATTAATTTTATATTTATTAAAGTTTATAACAGAATGTCCTGCAGCAGACTGGGCTTTAGTCTTCGGGTTGAGGTTGGGTTTCCCAGGTTGTAGGTCACGGCTCCTTTAAGAACTGTCGGCAACTGGGAGTGGAACTTCATGAACCGTTTTTTGATGTGATCCTCTATTGACTATGTAATTCGCGATGCAATTGGCTATTTAAGAAATAATAATAATGATAATCAACATGTATTTGAAGAATGAAAGAAATGAAAGAATTAATAAGACAAATAACTTACTTATATACTCTAAAAAATGATTTATAATAAATAAAATTAATATAAAAATAAATAAAGCTTACAAAATATATAGCAGAATATTTTGTATCAGTCTGGGCTTCAATCTACGAAGTGAAGTTGGGTTTCTGCAACTTCACCTTCAACTGCTAGGAATTGGGAATGGAATTTTGTTAAACTTTTTTAATTAATTCATCTAGTAATTGCGATTGTAGCCCACTATGTAATTGACTATTTCTTAGAAACCAACGAGTATTATCAATTTAAATTATACAAAAACAAAAAACACTATAATAGATCTGAAAGCTTTTAAATTAAAAACATGATAAAGTCATTTTTAAACGCTTATATTGATTAATTTTTTTTTTTATACTTATTTTATTTTTCACTTTGTAGTTCTGAAAACATAGAAAGGCTTGTTTCAGCACTTAAAAAAAATCCTCACCTACCTTAGGTTTCGCATCCCTGGTTCGTGTTGCCAATTTCGTTCTAAAGATTTCGTCACTATGACTTTTATAATGGTTGAATAATATGTCGTTGGCAGGATTTTTAAAAATATGTTTGTGAAAATTTTAGTCAAAATCAGTCGCGTCGTTTTATGTTGCTGGTGACCCTGCCATCTATTTATTGTATGATACTACCCCAAGTAATCATATAGAAGTTTATACCACACCATTGTACCAATTTTTGCCAAAATAGGTCAATTCTATAGATCTGGCAGATTTGTTTTTTTTTAGCTTCCCTAAGCAGAGGTTCCATATGACTGATACCTATCTTTTTCGCGCATGCGCAGATACTTGATAGTACTAACTACTATCATTGAAAACATGAATCCTGATAGTACTATAATAAATGTCAGTTTAAACGATGATATTACTTCACTTATACTTTCACTATCATCGTCAACATGGAAAGCTCACTTTAACACACATAATTATGAAACAAACAATAAAGACTTATTGTAATAGTGTATTAATTATAAAACTCAACCACTGGTTATGTTTTGTCTTGATAAGACGATTAAAACATGTAGGCAAATATTTATATTCAAATTGAATTCTTATAGATTTTGCTGTCTTCAAATTTTCAACAAACTGTATATCAGCTGGAAGCGCAAGTTGCATTTTTGCCGGATGAACAAGTTTAATATTGTCACTTTTGGTGATCAAGTTTATTTTGTCACTTTTGCTTCATCTCCATTCCCATCTATCTCTCACCGATACAATTCAACAGTGTTACTTAAAGTAATATAGTTTTAAACAAATACCATCGTGCCAAGTCATAATATTTACTCATTTTATTCACCTAAAAAAAAAAAAAAAAGGATAGCTGACATATATTGATAAATTTTTTCTCAAATGTTAATGATAAGTATTTTTTGTGTTCTTAGGGATCAGTCAATTATAAAACAACAACAAATTATTTTACTATAATTAGTATTATTGATCCAAATCAAATTTTTACTCTGGAATGCAGTACTGCTCTATGAGTCAGCAGAATGAAGTAGCTCACTCTCGGAGAAATAATCGCAAAATTTCTTAGAAGATTTACTTTAAACGTTGCTTTAAACCTACAAACCGTTTAACCTGTATCTCGAAACCGCATAAGAAAAGCATTAATGTTGATTGCTAGCAACAGGTGGACTGTTTGAAATTGAGTTGTATTTGTATGAAGACCTAATGGACTGTGCTAATTCTGTTTAATTTGTGCCACGAACTTGAATTGAAAATAAAATGATATAGGAACACTTTTTCCTGAGGCACTACTTAATCAATTGGGTTGTTATCATAATTCCTGTTATGAAACAGATTGATTATTTGTTCTTGAAATTGTATGTAATTTAAATTCAAATTATTATCACTTCTCTGTCACGATGTCAGGTAGACTTGTTGTATCAATAAGGGCATCATGTAACTCTCTTATTCACAATGTCAACA
Source organism: Halyomorpha halys (assembly GCF_000696795.3). Taxonomy (NCBI): domain Eukaryota; kingdom Metazoa; phylum Arthropoda; class Insecta; order Hemiptera; family Pentatomidae; genus Halyomorpha; species Halyomorpha halys. Next base: position 131,878 of record NW_027109456.1, read on the forward strand.
ACACAAAACATTCTATGGTAAGTTAGAGTGGTGTACAAATTCTAAAGTAACGCTTTCTGCATTATACCATCTCACTCGAGGCTGAATCGTCAAGGAAATTTTCCGACAATGAGTAGGAGGAATATCCTGAATAAGTCTAAAGGAAAGTGGGAAAATATATTGAATAGAAAGTACAACTCCAATTGTTCCATTATTGAAAAATCCGGGGTTCAGCATGCCTATAGCAGAAACAAGGACTATCGAGTTGGTTGCAGTTATTTTTGCAAGGTTTTATTGCAACCTGAAATATGTGATTTATCATTCCTCAGTTCTGTCTTCCGATGGCAAACTTTTATTGGTCACTTTTGCTTAGTTATATATATAAACACTTCGGAGTCTGCTTTGTTAAGAAAAAAGAAGAAATCATCATCATTTCGTTGAAATTTAGATGACACAATGGTGGGTAATTGTAAAACGTAAATTAAATCCACATAATCGCATTTTTTAAAATTTACTATCACCGACGGATAAATGTCCGAAGAGTAAACCTAGTGTAAGTGGGAGGATTGCATTAAGACTGATCCGATATATTTGGATTTAGACAGGCGTTATTGGGTAGATGTGAATAGCTTGCGAATGGTGATATCGGCATCGAATCTTCGGGTTCGCTAAGCTTTTATTATTTATGTACTATCTGGAAGAGACATAAAAGTAAATTATCCTTTGCTATATGATCACAGAATTTTGACTTCCGATGGCGGGTAGCTACTTCTTTATTAAATAGCTAATTAGTTTATTAATTGTTCTATTTTAACCGAATTCTATTCACTAAAAGTTGTAAGTTTATAAAATTCACGCCTTGATTTTAATTCAAATTTTGTAAAGTATATCGAATTTAACTTAAACCTGAGATACCTTTTAGTTAGTTCCATTATAAATTGTTACATTGAAATAAAGACCTTTGTTAGGTTATAATATACTTGTACTACTCCTTTTAAACCAGAATAATAGAAAAAATATTAAACTTAAAACAATATAATATATGAAGGCAAGGTAACAATATCAAACCCAATTTTATCTTTCTACTTACGTTTCCGTTTAGTCTTCTTTCTCCCATTGACTCGTTATTACTATTCGTTATTGACTCTTACTTATTACTAAAACATTATAGCATTTATATAAATTGTCATTCGCTTAGTACCGTTGCAATATAATGGAATTTAAAAACGAAATATAATCAGTAATTGTTCAATTACGCAATATTATGGTCCTTAATTGAATAATTTTACAATCAGAACATACATAACATGATGTAAAGTGTCAACTAGTTTTTGTAATCAGTATTTACCAATTCCTACAAAACAGGGTCTAAAATTTTCTCAATTTTGTTTTATTAATTACATAAAAAAAATTATGTAATTATACGTTTAATATAAATATTTATTCTGTACATGAAATAAAAATAAAAATATTCATTTGTAACTTGTAAAGTTTGCTTTTGTATAAACTAGAGCGATATTATTTTCACCAATATAGTCAAACATTTTTGTAATTGTATTTTATTTTGTGAATTATCTTCAAAAATATTAATTTTACGAGAATTTATTAATTGGTTAAGTAAATTTAATTAACTTTTTCGTTAATTTCAGTACCTATTTGGAAAAAAAAATTATTTAATTACTAACGTAGAAGAAATAAAAATTTGTCATATTCCAAGTTAGTGTTGAACGGTTTTTGTTTTTTTTAAAATATAAATTATTCCAACCCCAGTGCAACTTCTATCATTGAAAGGCATTGTTTGTTGTAAGCAATGTAACACTATTATCAGAGCTATAACCTTTCCAGAGGACTAGAACTTAAATAAAAACGGATGTCCTAGGCTCAAATAATTTGAAAATTGAAAACTCTGGTAATATAAAAAGAAACCTACTTGTTAGGTTGCTATTGTTTTGTTTTTTTTCTCGATTAATATAGGAATCGTTTGAATGTATCTTGTCTGAGAATTCAGACAATTTTCGGTTATTAATGTCAAAAATGGAATCCAGACTAAGCATTGGTCCAGCTTTCACATAATTGCTGCTTATTTTCACTTTCTTCAATTACTCTTCAGGTCTTCGTTTATTTATCAGTTAATCATTATAAACATCTTTTCAGGAGTAAATAAATTTATGAAATAATCATAGGAAGCATCAGTTGTAGAGATATTTTAGTGCTGTTGTGGAAAATTGTGCTTTAAATATTCGACGATAACTATATGACAGGGATATCAGTATCCCTCTTAAATTTAATTTGTGATGGAACAAAACATGTGACTAATTATCATTACTATATTCTTCAAGATTAGAGTGTAATTAAAATTGATATGAAAAAAAAATCTAAATTTTCCCGGGCCGGGAATCGGATAGTGACATTGGCGATAGTGGCGCTCCCTGGCGGTGGATGGCAACACTGAGAAGGCGTGGTGGGGAACTCGTATGGCTTCATTCCCCTTTGAAAATCGTTGTCGTACGGTTGGGCTCACCTCCCGTGACCAATATACGATCGTATCTCTTGTTTACATCGAGAAATTTCGGATAAAATAGCAAGTTATTAGTGCCAGAGTTTCTTGAAGCCAGCATCTGGATATTCCTTATCGTAGGACGCTGAGGTGAGTGTTATCATTTATGTTTACTTTTTTTTAAGTGAACTTTATCTTAAAGCCTAACACTTTCCTGGTATGGACTGTTTGGTTATTGAGACGACTAGCTAAAATAACTTTTCTTCATAATGAGTATCAATGAATAATAGTCATGGCTAATTTATGGACAGTATTTTCATAAACAATCTATAGATCAGTGGTTTTGATATTGATAACACTAAAGTGCAGTTACTACCAGATTGAACATGAAATAAAAACATTTTACTGGCACTTATTATATTCAGTGCCACATGACAATAACTATATTCATACTGTTCATTAATACAGAAATGATTATCTGTAGTGATTATTGATTCTATTTGATTAACAATGCTACATAGCTCCAATTTATTCCTATTTCGAGTTATCCACTGCTGTGTAAAACTTATGCACTGTGGTAATTTAATTCACTGTTACATTCTCGATTAAATAATTCAGATGAAAATGATAATGAAAGTAGTAGTTAACTGAATGCTGCTTGGTCAGTAAATTATTCTAGGTCACCCTGCCCTTATTATTACAATGTAGTTTCTCAAAGATCCAAAATATAAATTATTTTTTAAATTGGATTATATTTTGTTTAAATGCTAGATGTGTGTATCATTGAATTCTACAGTGATATACTAATATCAGTCATGACAGTTATTAGTAATAATTACTGTTGTAATGTAACTGACAAATATGAAAATAAAGTACCTTCAACATTATTGTCATTAATACTTTTAAGCTAGAATTGATTTTGATATAGATTTATTTACAGAAAATAATATTCATTTATTGAAATTATTTCATTAAAATTAATAATAGATAAAATAAATACCTTATAATAGTTGAGAGAACTTTTTGGTGTCTGTTCTTACACTGGTAAATGGCATATACCAACATATATATTTATTGTGAAATAGTAATTAAAATTTTCTGTTTTTGAATTATACTGCATACCATTTAACGATTGTCAAAGCATTTATATACTTTGTTATTATGATACAAAGCATTTATTAATAATACAAAAGATTAAAAATTCACATGTTAGCTAATTATTTGCTACTCTTAATTATAAAAAAATATTGATGCAAAAAGCAATATGCTGTTTAACGCTTCTCAATTCATTTTGTAATTCTATGAATAATAATCGTTGAATATAAAAAATAAAAATAAAAAGTTAATCTATTATTAAAATTTTTAATTGCAGCTCTTGAATGGTATTGAAATTGGTATGAAATTCCATTATCCATTGCATACCGATTAAATATTTGTGTTTTTTTTTAAGTATTGCTCTAATTGTTCTTTATTTAAAGATTACTCTGAATCATATTTTCAGATAACAAAAATATAAGGAGTTCTACTTGATTATTTGGAAATTCTTAAAAAAAAAAAAAAAAAACCTATATGTATTAAAATATATTAGGTTACAATCATTCTACCTTCTTTGTAATTTTTATCATAACATAAAGGTTTTTTTGAAGTGATATTATGAATATATATCATCCGTTTTCCACATTATTGCAAAACAATTAATAAATAATTGCAAAAAATTCTCAAACTTTAACATTTTATTAAAAGATTTTATAAATTTAAGGTTTATAAAGTTTTTTAAATTAACACTTTGTTTGTTACAGAGTTTATTTTGTTGATTTTTAATTCTATGATTATTTATTTATCTATCTTATGATAAATTTTCTACAAAATGTATATGTATATAAAATCTTGTGGACTTGCTTTTTCGTACAAGTTTGTTTTTCTTCTGAAATTAGCACTATAACTAAATTATTGAAGTTTGTTTTAAATCTAAATTTCTTATTTGAATAGAATGTACTATATTTCTTTGTATATAAAGTTATAATTAATTTTTGTTTTTATTAAGATTTTGAAAGCTCAATTGTTTTTATTTTTATGTTTATACATTTAATATTGTATTCAGATGCCATCTTACTTTTTTTTTTTCTACTTTATTCTATTTTTTATAAATACTCTTAAAGTTCTACAGGAAGTTAATTTATTGATTTTGCAAACACTGGAATTTAAATTGTCTTAATAAAAACATTTTTGGAATAGGAAAAAAATGTTTAGGCCTTAAAACCTAAACTCTTTGTTTTATTTGATGAATAATGAGTTAACAGGTTGTTATATAGATTAATAGGTGTTATAAACAACATAATATATAGTAAAGTATTCCATACTTTGTTTTGATTTCTTTATTTCTCTAGAATAACACAGCAGTGGTAATTTTCTTTAATGAATTTATTTAGTTGATTGTTAAGATAGCCTTGTTTAGTTTGGTACAATTGGTACAAAAATGGATTGTTTTCCTCATAATTGTTCATTGAGTATTGTAGTTAATTGGTTTATTAATGATTTCCGATGATTTATGTTCTACAAATATTTTTTTCCCCTAATTCTCAATTCTTTTATTCCATTATTTTGGAGTTATCAATGACTTCAGTCAGACCGATTTGTGGATTTAAAAGGCACATCTGTGTAAATGCATTTATATTTATATGCAATGCATGCACTGGATTCACTCAGAAAATACATAACAAGCCTGATAACGTGACTCGAAGCCTAATATACCGTGCGATTCGTACGAACTCATGTTTTGTTTGGGGCCTTGTTTTATCACAACTCGAACAGTGCACTAGACTGTGTTTTGCATATAAATTAAATTTTTGTCTCTATTTTTTAGTAATATATTTACAGTTGTGAACGGACATATTTAGTTATTTGTAAACAAATAAATTGATTATGATACGGATACGGTTTATTTATTTATTCATTTATAGAGTCAGTTTCATTATTCATTAGTTTCATTATTCAGTTATAGAGATTGGGGAAGTATGAAACGGAGGATAGGGGCAAAATCCAAAATGAACGTACAATTTTGGCCGGATTTATCAATTTAATGTGTGTCTTGGGAGTATATTCTGAAATTCACCCTCTCTCTGAATTTTTTTTTTTTTTTTTTTTTTTAAATTGATAGATTTATTTATTGATAGATATTACAATCTGCCACACAGTCTGAAAAGTTTTGAGACATTTACCTCTCCGTTTTGGGTTTTTTTAACATAATGTCCTTATTGAATTTTGTTTCATCAGTGTGAAATAGATTCTCCAAGTTTAAGTTCACCAAATCTGTGGGTACATCCCCTCTCTACCTCCCCCATGACGACTTTCCTGTCTTTTTAAGTAGTGGTTTCCAACCTATAGAGGTCTTTGGACCACTAAACCGGAAATTGAACCAAGTGCGGCCCATCCCTCACTCGTTGCGTGGGATATAGGAGTATGTCCCTCGGAAAATTAGGTAGCTTAAAAGTGCATTTCGAGTCACTTTTATTTTACATTTACCTGCTATATACCTTCAGCTAGCATTCAAATATCATGATTAGATGGAACAATGAATCCTCACAAATAATAATAAATATGCCTATTTTAAATTACGTTTACAAAAGTCCCTTAGTCTCAAAAATGGCTGGTCATTCAAATGAAATTCTACATGAATTATATTTCTGACGTTAAATTTAGTGAACTGAGGGATTGTTTGTGGGAAAATAAATACGGGAGAGATTGTTATGGACTTGGACTTATTATTAATTTTTGTCTTGTTTTTTATCTGAATTGAGTTTTATTTGACTTGTGTATTATAAACTAATGGATTGTTTGAAAATACCATCACTCATTAGCTCCCAGGACAAAATTTGAGCTGATAGCTTATGTGGATTTTAAGAAAAAAATAACATAGGAAGAAAAAAATACGAATTTTCCGGAAAGGGTAAAATTAAAATGATTCCTTTTAACATAAAATTTAAACAAAAACCTGGCATTTCATGTTCTTATATGGATATTGTAATAATAGTTAAAAAAAGAATAGTAGTGAATGAAAACAGTTAGAGATTATAGGTAAATGTACAGAAAATAAAGGTTCTGTTCATTCTGTGAATAAGCTGTACAACGCGTGAGATGTAAATTCCACATTCAGATTTAAATACTGCTCCGAAAGGTTTGGGTTTTGCAATGTACTGCTCAGAAATGAATCCAGAAATACAATCAGGAAAAAAAAAAATTGAGATTTTTTTCCAATAGCATTTTTTCCCCAGCCTTAATGCGTACAACATCCCTTCATTTAACTAATGGCGGCTTTTAAATTGTCATAGGTTTTTTCAACTTGTATCCTATTTAGTTGTCCATTATACGTTTAGAATTTATGAGCCAGTTTAGCTAAAATTAGCGTTGTCTCTAATGAAATGCATGAACCAATTTTTTTCTTGTAGTTTTTTTTTTATATATATATTTTTTATCTTGTTTGTGTCAGATAAGGTGGGAAATATTTAAGTATGTATATTTATGCGGTCAGCAATCCTCGAAATTTTGGTTACGTACCACCGTTCATTCCTTCACCAGACATGTCATTAACTTAAAATTTTTCAAAATACACTTCTTAATAAATGACATAATTATAATTAATTATAGGATCGTTACCCTCAATATATAAGAAGTAAACCAGTTATAAACATCTTTTATAACTGGTTTACTTCTAATAATGAATAAAATATAATACGTTGTTTTACTACCTTCTTATTAAATTTAAAAACTATATTTCTCTAAGAAAAATTATTTGTTAGTCATTCAACATTTTTTCTTCCGTGAAATTAAGATGATAAATATTAATGTTTTATCGATATATCAACTTTGTTGATTTAATTAAAAATTATTGCTGTTTACGTGCCACATTTCAACTGTTATTATGAATTATATTTTAAGTAATTCGTTCGACTTTTCTTTATTTTTATAAATTTAATATTGATTGTTTTATGTTAAGCTATTATCATAAACAATCAAATCAAAATATTTATCTGATATAATTATTAAGTTAATGGAGTCGGTTATGTTACAAATTTCAAGTTTTAAGAAAATGATCTGTTAAGTTTTTTATGTAATTATAACCCAAAATCTATTAATGAATCTTAGAAATCATGCGATTAACTTGATTCTTGTGTTGTTAATGTTAACAAGATGAATTCTAATACGAGTACATAAAACTTTTGTTCCATAAGAAAATTTTTTTTGTTGTATTTCACCCTCATTCTTTCATATCTTCAACTTTAAGAGTTATCTTCTTATAAACATTCGTTGTAATCTTTCATATTCTTAATTGTTCTCTGATCATAATTTTAGTTTTGATATATTTTTGTCAAAAAATGTAAATTATGAACTTATGTTAAAAACAAAATAATTTTTTTCATTATTTCGAGACTTTATTTTATGCATTGATTAACACAATTGTTTATTTTTATTATTTTATGTGCGATTACTGCATTAGTTGAAAATAGCATAGATGTTGGTCCTCGAGACAGTTGTATCTTCTGTTGGTGATATCTTTACTGTGGTGTTGGATGGTCAGGTGTTCCTGAAGGTTTTTATTTTGCTTTTAGAGAACCCCAACCAGTTCTTCAGACATAATCTTTATAACGTTATAGAGCCTGATGTAACATGCTATCAAGATCTTGTGTGGGAGGGTTAGGTGTGTTTTATAGTCACTTCCATGGCCACTTTTTTGTTTAAAAAATTTACAAAATGTTCAGATAAAAAGAAACTATAAATTCAAAGTTGAACTGTATTTAAATAATGTTTCAGGACCAAGTTCCATATAAATGTTATCGTCAGGTTTATAACTCCACCACAATAAAATAATTGTGGTTTTCCTGGTTGGGATGGAATTCTATCTGGAATGTTTCATTAGCTTCATTGATTTTTACATTGCATTAATATAAAAAATAATTATCATAATAATAATAAAATTATTTTATTAATTACGTCTTTCTGACAAATGTAAGATTTATTTTCATTTAAGAATATTTTTTATCTATTTTAAGATTAAGCTAATATTACTGCATAAGACAAGCATATAAATGATATTAACAATATTAATTTTTTATACTTATTTGGATTTATCCATTTTAATGATTCGTAATCACTGTGAAATACACCAAAAATTATTGTTTTTTTTACTTTTTACTAATGATATTAATAGTGTTTTCGCTTGAATTTGAACAATTATAGATAGTAAATTATCTGCTTACTCCATTAGACATTTTGTTGAGAATTTTTAAGCAATATCATTGCTAACATTTGTTACGGACTGTTTCACGATGACAATTAACAATACTTTCCTCACAGTTGATTTCATCGTCGCCCAATCAGGAGAAAGTTTGGTTTTTAAACATTTTCCAATACCCCACCGACCTACTGCAGTGACATTGTTTCTGAAGTTTCCGGTAGCTTTGTTAATTGTGAATTAGTTATCGTTACTGGGACTGCTTTGATAGAGTTATAGAAGTTAAATATTTAATGTAATTATCTATTTGAACTTTTCTAGTTTATTGTTTTTATCGTAGGAGAATAATTAGGAAAAAGTATACCTGTTACTCAGTTTGATGTTTAAAAAATTAACGGTTTGAAAATTGAAACACCGGAGTTAAAAAAAACAAACTATTTGTATATATTTTTTAAAAATATTTAACTTCAATTACTGATTAATTTCCTGAATGCTTATCATTTCACGTTTTATTATTTATATTAATACTCTTATACGGTTTAGGAAGAAATTATACCGGTTAGTACGAATTATAAGTCTGAATTTTAGTTGTCATTTTGATTACTTTCTCGTAACTAATTATTGAATAAATGGTTTTACCAAATAGAGTTTAATTTTTTGGAAACTAGAACGATATCTGGGATTTTTTTATCAAACTCACTTTTTTCAATTCTATAATTCTTTTGTAATGTTTTGAATGTTTCATATCGTTTTCCCCATTTCTTTTCCCTCAGTCATCTTATTAAATTCCTTTGGTATTATTACTTATTATTATTTGGTTCGGGCTAGATCGGTTACATAGAGTACTTATAGT
>NW_027109456.1:141485-143571 GCF_000696795.3 Halyomorpha halys
GTTTTTTACAATATGGGTGTATAGAGGTCCTAAGAATATGTTTCTTCATTCATTTTGATTGATAATTAATCTTTTAAAAATAAATCCCTCTTAAAAAAAGATACAACAACAGTATTAAAGATGTTCATGATTTTTCATATTCTTTAATCTTACTGATAATCGTACATGGAATTTTAGTATTAGAAAATGATAGCTTTATAGAGATAAAATGGAGCATTTTGCACAGAATTCTGTTTATTTTCAAAATAGTTCCAAGGTCATTTAGTTGAAACTAACTAGAAAAACAATTATGCGACTGATAGTTTTTTAAGGCGATGAAATTTTCTTAAATTGGAGACCAAAACGAACTCTGTAACAACGATTACTTTTCAAGATGTAGCTCTTCGAACTTTTACCACTTTCCCCAAAATTAAAAAAAAAAATAATCTTATTTGTTTCATAAATTGTTAAATATCGTCCAAAATATTCTTGTTATGAGTTAAGTACAATAAATTTGAAGTAAATGTATTGATATAGTTTTCATTTTAACCTATAAGAGGATTTATAATATTTCGGGTTATCTGGTATTTTTAAGAAAACCGTTGTTACAAAACATTATTTTATTGCCTGATATGAATATTGTTTATAAAAATAACTTCAAATTTATCGTACTTAGCTATTCTCGTTGAAAGTGAAATTTATGCTATATTTCGCAAATTAGAGGAGACAGTATGGAAAATTATTAGGTTTTTGGGCATCAATCTATCTCGTTTTTCGTGGGACCAGGACAAAACTACAAATCATTGTGAGTCAATTGTATTTCGTATTAGCCTATAAATCTGGAGGTTGGAACTCCGAAGAAAATCTCAAGTTTGATAATCGACTAGTTCCTATGCCTACTTCTTGATACTGTTAAAATTCTTAAAATAGTCAAGCAATAGAGCTTACGGTGCCCTCTGGTGGTTTCTTAATTCAAATCAACTCTCAGTTAATAGGAAATTTTGTGAGCTTTCAGAAAAGCACTAAGTTAAGCGATAAGGAATAAGATGGATTGTATTTTTTGTTTTTTTAAAATTAATATAAGATGTAAACAGCAATTTTATTCTTATTGCGGTTGTTTGAAAAAATAATCTCAGTTAAAAATTTGATGTTCTACTGTTAGAAAGGAAAATGATGGAATGGAGAATCATTTTTTTTAACATAATTAAATACAACTTCATTTAACAAATCAGGCCCGGTTCCAAATAACATAATAAGAATTTAGTTGAAGTTGTTACTTTAGTTTTTAGCTAGTGACATCAGACGTGCATACAAATAATGTATGTATACTGGTAGCCAAATATGTATTTATTACAGTTCAAAGAATTGTGATAGATATATATTTTGAAAGCTATGCCGTGTTAATTTACTAATAACAAGTCTGTTAACCCAACTAGTTAGTCTGTTCCCAACGTAGTTACACGTATTGTAATTTCTCTCTATGTACGTTATCTACGCTAATATATAAGCTATTTATAATAGCCTTTTTGAAAATATATTACAAACCATGGGCTAACCAGTTATTCCAATTAAAGCTCACTGTTAAAGTTCGAAAGTGTTGAAAATTACTATCGGTAATCGACAATTTCATATAGTCCTGGTCGAGCTGTGAAATAAGAACAATATTAGGAATTACATTAGAAATTTAAAATTGATATAAGAAACGATTTTATGTTTATAAAGTCAATATAATTTAAATCTATTCTATAATCAGTTTTCTTCTATATTTTTCTTGGTTACAAATTCCTTGAAAATGTATCAAAATTAATGGTTATAACATTAATATATTACAAAAGTGTTATTCTTACAAGAATATAGTAGAATTCACTTGAACCAATAAACTTGTATATGCATATTGTACAAATATATATAAGATATTCAGAACTACTGTACCTAATAAGACTAGAATAGAATGCCTAGAATAAAATTGACCTTGAATTTTTGAAAATGTTTCTACTCATGAAGCTTTATTAATAAAAATTTTAATAAGTATAAAACAGTTAAAAGTAAAATTCATTAGCATTTTTATATGTTTTAAAACAAGTACACTGACATGGAATCCTCATAC
>NW_027109456.1:144355-152131 GCF_000696795.3 Halyomorpha halys
TCGGCGTGTAAGGTTGTAGAGTTTAGTAAGGAATGGATCCCTAAACTGTTAATAACCACATCTTTATCCGGAGAGTAAAAACGTTCGAGGGACGGAACGGGAACATAGGTGGGAGGACTGTGTGACTGATCATATAATTTTGGGCTTGGACGGGTGCCACTGAAATATGCGTATAAACGACGTTATTTGTTATATTGGTGAAATAAATGTGATATGTATTGGTGAACCTTCAGGTTGGTTGAACCTTTATTATTATCCATAGGTTTTAGAAACGTAGGAAGATAGTCAGTGATAATAAAAAAAAAAAATTAACTAAATGAGTTTTATCTGGATTGAATAAATTGATCAGTAATTGTGAATGGTAGAGATAGGCGGAGATAATAATATAACGCTATGTCAGATTTTAATATTTTGTTTGTTTTGCAATATTTTGTCAGATATTGTGGATCATGGAACCTCTGGTTTCACGCAGCTTAATTTGTTATTTTGTTTTTTAAAATCGAAATTTATAATGTCGGGAAGAAAATTTATATTTTCCAGTTTGTTCACATTTTACCTGGACCACTTTTAACTGGAAGGTTATTGATCTTGGCCAAGGTCCCTGTATAAATTAGATTGATGCTCTGACGTAGGTTGCGGTGATGCGCCACCGAATTGGCTCCTTTCAACCATAAACGCCCTGCTGTAGGTAATAACGTTTGCTTCTATTTACCTAAAAATGATCATTTTATTTTGTTATTATTTAAATTTAATAAATTAAAAAAATAAGTATCGTATTCATTTACTGTACTGACGCATTCTTTTAATTTCAAATAATTTTTGTGTGTTATATAACAATGTTTAAAATATTAATGAACAATATAATAAGGTAGTTAATATATTTTCATCAACAGTTAGTTAAAGATGACGAAATGAACGAATGTATTACATTCTCAGTTGTTATGTGCCTTTGAAGAAAATATTAGAGCCTTAGAAAAAATTGAATTTCTAAATTTAAATGAGTCAGGTTGGAATTGACGTAGCAAGAGTGTCAGATGTTATGAGCCCCTCGCCTAGAGCAGAATCGATTTTTCTTATTTTTTCCAAAAACGTTTCTAATAATTTTGATTAAACTCGGCGAATCAATGAGGAATTAAGTGTTATTTAATATCAGATATGTCTTATCATAATTTAAACAGCCTAACAAGGCTTAAATGCCACATTTTCATAAAAATCTTCCTCCAAATTGCCTTTAATTTGGTTTATTTGAAAAAAATAAATATTTCTCATGATTAGCAATAGTAAACAATGTATGAATACAGAATATTAATAACAAAAGAAAAAAAAAATGTGAATACGTCCGAATCGAAGACAAGACTACCCGATTTTTCCTGATCACAAGACGACTTTGTTATCTTTATTTGAACTGTTGTATTCTTGGCAGGAGCAAGATTTATATTTGTTATTCCCATACTAATTTTTATAGCAACAGCAAAAAAAAAAATGTTTGCCCTTAATTTTTACCGTCAGATTTCTTGTTTTTGAAAATCACAAATATAAATAACTTCAACACGAGTCCGCTAATTTACACAAAATTTAAGGTTGTGAATATGTTAGTAAGTGAAATTTGTGTCAAGAGTTAGGCAAAATTTAGCTATAGTTGAAACTAATAAATAAAATTGCCATGGATACGATATTTATTTATCAATGATTCATTCATGAATAAGGGTCGTATTTATGGCAATTTTAGCTATTATTTTCGACAATAGCTAATTTTTGCCCTACTATGAGTTGTGTGATGCCCGCACCATACCAAATTTTCCTTTAAATATTTCTAAAAACAAAATACTTTTGACGGAAAAACCTCTTGGAAAGTTCGATAAATTGTTGTTCAAAGCACTGGCTGGTTATATTTCTAGTGATGATAGATTGTGATTCTTTTTCCCAGGTCAATACGCTTACACGTCAATTTCAATCGCCATGACGTTACTCCATAAATTATGTTTACCGATTCCAGATCACGCAATTCCGTGTTGCAGAGCAAAAGTTCTAGAACCTCACATTTTTACTAAACATAAAGCATGCTTTTGGGGGTTATTTTTTGTCTCTTTTTGTCTCCAAATAATTTAGAACTTTAGATCTCATAGGGTAACTATGGACTCCACGAGTTTGTAATTTTCACTTCTTGCATCGGAAATATTCATTCAAAAATTGTTATAAAATAGTTTTTCGTTAGTTTTGTTCGACCTTCAAGGATTTCTAACAGCTATTTATAATGAAGTCCTAAAGTTGGCAGTTAAAGTTATAGGGTGTCAAAGTTATAGGAAACGTCAAGTTATTAGCCTTCTATTTCTTTCAGCATTGTTTTAAACAGCAGAAATATTTTTTAAAATAATCGCGATCTCTAGAACGTAATGAGAGCCAAATTCATATAGGTATAAAAATCTCTTTTAAGCAGAACATCCATTTTGTTTATTGGTTCAGTATTTCGCCTGAAATAGAGATCTGTCCAGCAGAAATAATATTTATGACATTCATACACGCTGGTACATGTTTTTGTAGGTATAAGGTTTTTGTCGTTTTAACCTTGGTACTGTTGATAACGTCGTGCGAATTATTTACTATTATAATTATCTTGCTGTAACATAGTACGACATATTAGGAAATATAACTTTCCTTATTTTAAAATCTTAAATAACCTGTTGTAAGTCTTAATAATGACTGCCCCATATTTCTTGATTGGAATCTTGGGAACAAAACTGAATACAGAAGTGTTGCAAAATTTTTCCCTCTAATTTCTCACACTTATCCTGTGTTGAAACTCCAAGAACGGGTCATTTTCCCTCGCTTCAGTTCGATAAGATTTTTGTAGCGATTTTGCAATGATATTGTTTCTTTCTTCATTGTATTGTCCTTTATATCAATCATAATGATGGACAGAATGCATTGTATTGCGTTACAACTTTTGAACTGAATCACTGCCATGTGTATGTATGCCAATTTTGAGGATGACAAAGGCTTTCTTTTGCGAAAACACCGGCTTTAGGTTTTTAGAAAGTAATTTATTCGGTAAAATATTTTGCGCTGAGAAATATGAGACAGTTGGATAATTTAGGTGGTTATACGCGTTGTGGGGCATTGTCATACTTGCATACATAATGAAATATCTTGGTGTTGATCTAGTCACCTTGTAAAGTCATTGGGCTAGCCAACAATGGATTAACTTGATAATGAAAGTATATGAGAAAATTGTCTCTGAATAATAATTGCTGATTTAAGGTACAGGCTAATTTGTAATTTTGATACTGGTCTATCGATTACTTTGCATTACTTATTAGCTACATGGCAAATACAGTTGGGGTAAGTGCACCAATTATTGACAGGTTAAGTTAAGCTAGTTCGCCAGATATCTCATCTTTATTTGATTTCAATATTTTATCCAATATTTTATTTTCAAAAACCTTAAGCTGCCGTTCTTCCCTCAAGGAAGCATAATACTAGTATATATATATAGTTGATCTTATAATTTCAAATTATGGAGAAGATGGTCAGGGTTGCGGTCAAAAGAAAATTAAAAATAATTAACAACTATTTATTTCCAACGTTTCGCCCCAATTTTTAGAGCTTCATCAGGTACGCTTCCGATTTTCTGTCTACGTCACTAAATCTATTATCAATAATTATAAGCCCCGATGAAGCTTTACAAGGTGGAGCGAAACGTCGGAAAAGAAATAGTTGTTAACTATTTTTGTTTCACTTTTGACCGCATGACCATCTTCCCCATAATTCATAATACTAGCAGATTTGTAAATTCACTGTTTGAATCTTTAATTGAATCCTTGACAAAAATGAAACTGGCTTTGAACTTTTAAACGTCATTTAAATCTCATACCTGAAAAAGCGATTGTTATTTTGAATTGTAATTACATATTATTATTGTCCAAGATAACTCATTTTATTATTATCCTCTATAATTTATCCTTACTGCTACTCAATATGGAAGATTTTCAAACCTAATAAAAGAAGTAATCATTTGTTTAAAAAGAACAACCTTGTTTTTGTTTGTTGGAATCATTGACATTAGCCTTCATCAACATACTGTAAATGTAAGAATACTATTAAATTAACTGCTTCTTTATTAATGAAGTGATTTAAAATGATGATGTCTCCTTACAACTTTTTTCAGTATCTCTTAATCGGTTTTCAATAATGAGAGATGTCCAGAAGAATCAATTATTGCCGAAGACGACGCAGCAGACACGTACGGCGTCCTATTTTTTGCTAGCTATTCTTGTGTTTCTTTGTCCTCCCCTCCATATCTTTTGTTGTCTTCCTACATTCCTTAGCTACTATGTTCATCTGGTACCTGCTATATTCCATTCCTGGCGATAATTCTACCTTTCGGAGTTTTTCCGCTTACGCTTATTTCTTGTAATTGAGTGATTTTACCGTAAGTTAAACTGCAATGTGTTTGGCTTTTGATTTATGCACTCCTCATAATAGTTCTTCTTTTTGGAGTTATTGTTTTGATAGAAGCAAGAAGTTTATCTTTTCTTATTATCTATTTATGACAAGTTATTGATAAAAAAAATTGATCTGAAACAGCCATTTTTACTTATGTATAATGAATTGATCGATTGTATAATATAATGGATATGATTTATTTGTGATATATTGAATTCACAAAATATAATACTCCCTTTATCTGGGATACCTAGGTGATTCAATATGAAGAAAATTGTTGGCTAGTTCTAGGCATTTAGGTGCTCAAATTAGAACTGTTAAATTCGCTTATCGTATAGTACAAGAGAAGAAAAAAACCAGTTATTTCACTCCAATTTTTTATTACTTTAATGAAAACTATGTAGAATTACTAGCCAAAATTCATGAGTATGCCAAGTATGGGTGGGGGAGTAAAAAAGGGTAGCTGTTTCAAAACAGCAAAAAAAAAAATGTTTTCATTCGAAGCTCTATAACTACCAAAACACTAGAAAACTTAAGAGAACATCATTTAAAGTGGAGTAAATTCGCTAAAATGTGAGCCCTAATAGAGCTATTTACGTTCAATAGTATTCGAGATATAGCTTTTTAAAAGGCAACATTTCATAAAAAAAATGTACTGAGAGATAAGAAGTAAGCGAATTTATCTTGAGAAATCTATATCTCTAAAACCATTCTACATACAGATGTCTGTTAACACTCAAATTATAGCTTTAATGGACTATTAAGTAGTTTATGCCACTTATATTCGCAGGAGTAATAGTTTTCATGATATTTGCTCAAATAAATTGATGTATAGTTGTTCGGACATATTTCATGTGATAAATTCATATTCATATGACAATATCATACAAACTACTATCCCTACTAAGAAAAGTGAATAATAATCTACTTTTATAATAAGGTAAATTACCTTTATTTTGAGTGGTGGCAGACATATGTACGTCTAATAGTTCCTGTGATATTTTTTTCATAAATCCAAAAAGTTATACGAAAAACTAGAAACTACTGCGAAGATAAACGTTTTAAACTGCTTTGAATTTGAATGCTAATAGACATTTGTAAGTTTTTTTGTAATGGTTTTTTGAGATATAGATTTCTTAAAATAAATTCACTACTACTGATTAATTACTGATTTTTCAGAGCATTTGTTATGAAATGCTTCTTTTTAAAAAGCTATATCTCGGGAAATATTGAACGCAAATAGCTCTATTTAGACTAATATTTTAGCGAATTTACTCTACTTTAAATGATGGTCTCTTATGTTTTCTAGTGTTGTTGTTAGTTTTAAAGATATAGAGCTGCGAATGAAAAATTATTTTTATTAACGTTTTTAAATAACCGCCATTTTTTATTCCCCCTACCTGTACTTGACAGAATCACCAATTTGGACTAGTAATTATATATAGTTTTGATTAAAGTAATCTAAAATAGTGTTGAAATAACTGACTTTTTTTCACCCTGGCTCTTGCACTAGTAGGTTAGATTATTAATCTGGCTACAACCTATTACATAGTTGGCTACAACCTATTATATGGTTTTCAATATATTTTTTACAATAGTTTTTTATTTTGTTGACTTGTTTTGAACGTTTTAATTTTAGTCTTTCTTTAAGGTTACTGAGTTCACACGCTTGTCTTCTCTGTTGTTCATATTAGTTAATGAGCTGTGAGTTGTAGTCAGTCCCATAGTACACGTGCCAGCTACGACGGGTTCGTACATTGTTCGGAGAGGTAATTCGGCTTGGCTAGAATATTTAAGTATAAAGGTAATTTTTATTTTTGTTAACTCAAAAAATTCATGGTTTTTATAATGCTTTTGTTTTTTTATTTAGTATAACTGTGATAAATGTCATGTGAGTAATATCATTTTACCGAAACTGTCTACTTTTTAATTACGGCTGAAACTAAAAAAATTTTTGTTGGAAGATAGTTCGGTCAATAAATGTATCAAAATAGTAAAAGAAACTTTTCGCTGTGTAACCAACGTTTAAGCTCTTTGCAGGGCTTCGTCAGGGCTAAATGAAGAAACACTGGATAAAAACATTATAGAATTGGCAAACCATTAAAATAAAAATCATTTCAAAACAATTGTAATGTTTATAAAGTATAAGAAATAATAATAACAATATAAGGAAATTTAAATGTAGGTGGGCTTGAAATAAGTTACTAATAAACATAGCCAGGTGTTATAAAAGTTCTAAATACAGATCTAAACTAATAAATTGAAGGAGAATACTCATTAAAAATAGTTATAAATATGGCAAAGAGATAGGTGTAAAAGGTAGAACAGATAGGTGAAGTAAATAATGCATAGGTGAGATATAGTAAGTAATATAAAATATAAATGGGAGATATTCAGAAAATTAATAAAAATAAACAATAAACATAGGGGGAAACAGAGCGGACGACTGAGAAAAAAGTGGGAAGTCAGATAGAAAATGTCCCCACATCCTATGCTAACCCTTAGAAACGTAAGATTTTTTATAATATATAAATTGGTAAACTGACACAAACATCTAATCTCTTATCTAATATTACAATATGTAAAGATATTGTTAAATATTGGTTAACAATAAATAGTTTTCTTTTAATATTTTGATACCTTTGTTGACCGCCACCCGGATTATCTTCCTTCAATCTACCTCATACTATATTCTTCCAAAGATAATTTTTTTTAATGTAATAATAAATTAATTTTTTATGCAAATGAATGAGCCGTCCTTCGGTGTCAAGAGGTCATTAGTCATCATCATTTTTTTTTCTTGTTTGTTAATTGAATATTCACTCTTTCATGGCAGTCCCTATTGCTAAATTAATACATCTAACTAACGTTGTGTAGGCTGAGTTAAAAAAGAAATATTCGTATAAAACCTATTCAAGAAGTTGTGTTCAAACAAATTATGTCTAGATATCCCTTATTTTTTTTATATGATTGCCGTTTTTTCGGGCAAGGTTGTACAACCTCTTCAGGGTGAACAAAAACAAGATAAAAACCATGATATTTTTGATTTAACAACAATAAAAATTATTATTACGTATGAAAAATTGCATGTATAAATTATGAAAATAAATTCGAATTCATTTTTTTTTTTTAAGAAACAAATTGAATAAAAAATGAAAAATGTAATGAAATACTGTAGAATATATATATATAAGAAATAATAGTAAAATTATATAAGTTATATCAGTCGAAATAATATTTACTGCTACTCAATATGGAAGATTTTCAAACCTAATAAAAGAAGTAATCATTTGTTTAAAAAGAACAACCTTGTTTTTGTTTGTTGGACTCATT
>NW_027109456.1:153336-167476 GCF_000696795.3 Halyomorpha halys
GAACAAAATGTTATTAAGGCTGTTAGAAATCTAAATCTGCCGTAAAAATAATGTGAAAAGTTTTAAAATAGGTCCACGTTACAAAACATTTTTGATCTGAAGGAAAATAACTTCACTAACCAGTCGCCTAACATGTTTGGGCTGGGCCATCGACTCGGAGACACGCCCACTGCCGTAAGTTACTATCTCTTGTTAAAAGGGTGATACACATCTCGTACTGCTTTATCTCTACTGTTAATTTCCGCTTGAGGGTCGTTTTACCCAGTATAGTCGAATCGAAAAAGTGTTCTTTTTTTTCTTGTTTAAATATTTTAAAAAAATCGATTAACTCTTATTAGTCATTTATTTTTGAGTCAATGGAAATAATTTTAGATAATCATATTAATTGTATGTCTATAATAAAACGTAAGCGGTAGGATTACGTTAAGACTGGTAGATTTGGGTTAGGACGGGCGTCATTGGGTAAATGTGTGGTGATGGATGGTATCGGCATCGAACCTTCCGGTTTGCTAAGCCCTAAGCCTTTATTATTTATTTATTATTGAGTAAAAAACAAACAAACAGAAAGAACAAACTTAAGTCTTTGCCATACTATTTCGTTTGATAAAGACTCTTGTTCATAACGCTGATACTAAGGTACTGTTTCTTACAAAGGATCACTCTGAATAAAACCGATAAGTTGTATCTGTGTTAACAAGAGTTTTGTTTATTAGATTGGTTTTGTATTTGTATATTGTATATTTGTCATTTTTATAAGTTCATACATTATTTTTTTTGTTATTTTAATTTATTTCTTCATTTTGGATCATTTATATTTTATTTTATTTATACAATGAAGCTGCAGCCCTAGCAGAGCATTGGGTTCCGAGACTATCAACTTATTACTGTCAGCGGCACATATTCTCTGTCCCCTTATCCACTTCAACAAGCCACTTCGCCACAGACGTCTTCCTTCCAACAGTTGGTACTGCGGCTTTCTTGGTAGGTGATCCTCTGGGATCCTTTCCACATGACGAAGCCTTCTACTATCTTCTACTAATTCCCGATTTTTCCTAAATCACCATCGTTCTTATTCTATTTTTGGTTTTTTCTTATCCTATTGTTACTTCTGGCCTCATAATTTTCTAGTACTTTTAAACTTTACGGGAGAGATTTAGAAAGCATTGTACCTTTCTTTTGGAGTCTTGATCATTTAATACCATTGTTTGGTGTGATAACTGACCTCGGATATTTGAAATTTTCTAAATTGTCGAATGCCTGACTACTTGCTGCAATGTAAGAATTCTCTTGCATTTTACTTCTAGATCTAATGTATTTTGTCTTGTCGGCATTTATAGAAAGGCCATGTTTCCTTGCAGGATCCTGGAATGCTTGGAAAGCACCAGATAATGATGTGAGTGTTTTGCTGATAATAATATCTTCTGTGTAAGCCATATGCTATGTCAATCTATTTACGATTTTTTGTGTTAGTCTCCAGCTCATTATCAGTTCCAATCCTAATTTAACCATTCCAATTATATGTTTACTAATGAAGATGTCCTTTTTGGTTAAAGTTGGAGCTTATATAATGTATTTCAATTTTCATCCACTTTATAAGTATAATATATTTTTTCAGTTTTATTTATGTAAATAGCAGGTGCAAATAGAATTTTTTTTTAATGAAGAAATTTTTATTTAATGGGTGAATTAATTTTTTTTCTTAGTAGCAATTTCATTTTTTTGTTGGAATGATTTCTTTTTATAACTTACTTATTTTTTGAATAACTTATTTAATTTCATTTATCTAAATATATCTTCTTCCCAGACTTGATTTTTTGTTTTCATACATGGTATTCTTATGAAAGTTTGTACCTGAATATATCTTTTTATTTATATATTCAAGTATTCCAAACTATACCTAATGTTAATTTAATATATGACCCTTTCTTGCTGGGTTGTATTGGAACAACAAACTTACCACTGGAAACGAACTCACCACTTTACGTTTTAAACGAAACTATTCTCACCGACCTACGCATTCCAAATATAACGAACCACATTTATATGACTTACAAACGGTTTCACAACACACTACATGGACACTTCAATAAATTTGCACGGCATATGGCAACAAATGATATCCCTAACGTAACTCCATGTAAGCTGAAGAGGAGTTGGATGAAGAACCTCCTAGTGTAAACAAATAATTAACTTGGATGTCAGTAAGATATACTACTGGGTGAGGTCTCTCCCATGCCATGCCTCAATAGTACAGCTCATTTTCTGATTTATAAGTGTAAATAAAATATTGTAAAGATTAAAAAAAAAAAATGTATTGAAAATTTGAAATGGAATTTTGACCTCAAACTTAATATATTTTTATTTAAAATAGTAAATCGTCGTTTCTTTAACAATTCACAGATTGATCTCCTTCTATTTAAATTTTAATATGTTTTGTTAAAATACAATAAATTATAGGTGTAAATATTTTATAATTATGTTTACAAGGTTTATAAATCCTCAATGTCTATTTTTACAATGTCACTTAGTTAAAAATTACGTGTTTAAAAATAAAATATCTTTTTATTATTGCAACCATTTTACTTCAATTAAAAATATTAGCATTGACTTGAAGAATGTAAAACCTTGCAAATTTTAAAAGTCCACTTAAATGTTTGTCATCTAAAGTAAGATTGATTTTTTATTTACACTTTTTTAATGAATTATAACTTTGAATTTCCGGCGAGAAACCCCTGTAAATTCTTTCTTTATTGTAATTCATTTAACGAAATCGAATCCGGCTTAACTTCTACTTTCATCGTCATATCCGTTTATTTAAATTTATTTCTCTGGCCACTGCCCTTTTTCGGACATTTCAAGAATTCCCTCCCAATCATGTTTTTTTTTATCCTGATATCTATAGAGAGAATAGATAGGAGGGAGTTCGCGCATTAACATATTCTCTCCTTGCTAATGTGGTTTCTCTAGATGCAGTTTTGGCTTAGCTATCTCCCTTTGTATCCTAGTGTTGAAAGCTTTAGTCACGAACACCCACTACAATGCCGCTCGATGTACGTCAGTATTTTAGGGATAACGTAAGCCGTCGGTTGTAATAAGTTTCAGAATTTATTACGTTGGATAGCTAGGGAATAATTTTTCCACTAATATTATTATTTTTCAAAACAAATTCATTACGTTTGGTCATCCTCAAACGGACCCTTTTTAATATAGTTTTGATATAATATTACTCTTGAAAAGTATGTGCGCGCAAAATATATATCTATATATCGGTATCAATTTACTGAAAATTTCCAGCTAAAAAAGATTATATTATTAATTTAAAAAAAAAATTAAATGATGAAATACTGGCCGAAAGACTGAGTTCTTTGTTTATCAGTATATCCATATTTTCTTGCTGTGAAGAACATAAAAAAAAAAATATCGACTTAACCCACATCCGCCACTTGTGTAACACTTCTAAACTTGCTCCAGTGATTTACGTAATACCGACTGATTTACAAGAGAAATATTGAATTAAATAAATTTGCTATTAGTGATATTCAACACTTATGCAGTTATAATCTTAACTCGTCTTTAAAATGATTGGTTTATTTATTAAAATATTTGTATAATAGTTCAATACTTATATTTCATTCTTGTAATAATACTGTTAATTTATTCATTGTGTAATATTTTTGACAATTTTCATTTCCCACTTTATCGAAAAAAAGTGTATTGATTAGTTATTGGGCGACCTATGTACGTAGGAGCAATTTTAGGGGATTTTTTATAGTTTCCAGAACAGACAAATCTGTACATATGTGTAATAATATTGATGGTATTTGGAAGAATGATAGGCAACCATATCGTCTACACCTAGATTCCATGTATGTTTTATAGAATTAAAAACATTCAAGTTTTGAATACTCATATATTTTGTGTGTTTCATTTTTTTTTAGTGTTTTGCTTTATAATAAATTGAATATTTTAAAAAAATAGTAGTTTAAACTATCTTAATTTGGATTATATTTTCATTAATATACCAATTTACGAAATCAAAAACACCTATAAAGTTCATACACATTTTATTTATAATTTTTATAATGTTTCGGATCTAAACATTTCCATTTTCAAATCCAATTCCATTATGTAACGCAAACAATTTTTAAAAAAATATGTGTACATCACTTGCTAAATAACAACTTTAAAAAAAAAAATTAGTATTATTATAATTTGGACATTTATATCATAAAGTAAAATATTATTTTCATCGTTATAAAAACATAATATATTGCTAAAATTATGGTAATTATTTTTAAAAATTATTAAGAGAAACCCTACAAACGTAAAATATTGTCGTACTTATAATTCAATAAATACCTCTTATTAGACTAATTGCCAAAAGATTCACTTCATTCATCTATTTCTGTTTTAACTAGTTAATCAATTAATGTTGTTTTGTTATACCCAGTGTTAGTTAATGAAGAAATGGCAATCAAAGCAACAAACCCTTTTGACGAAGATTTACAACTTGGAGGGACTTCCTTTTCCATAGTGTGTTGCCGATCCCAGTAGTCGCGTCACCATGACTGTGGTGAAGCAGCATGAAGTTTCAATTTTATTTAATTCTGTAATTTGTTAAGTTACGTGGCATGTAGAGACGACTTCCGACTTGGAACGAGTATAGAATGTATGGGAGGCCCATTACGATGTTTCCGGGCATTAATGTAACCGTTACTGGATTCTTAAAAGTTATGGCGAATCTAATTCTAGTTTGAGAATTGATTTTTAGTTCTGATAAGAATTCTGTGTATTGTTTGCATGTTTGATTTTTAGAGATATGTTAAAATACTACTAAACATTACGTGGAGTTGTAGCATAACTAAATTTTTAATAACACTATTTATAACGCTACTCAATTTGATAGTTTTATAAAATACCTTGCAGTAACTCAAAAACACAACTGAAAGACGGAATTGAAACCTGCTCATAACCGGGTTGTTATATCACAAATTGGGCCGCCTATATTTTTTCTCGGGGCATGGACTAAATATTTTGCTTTTATTTTTCGAACCATTTATTGGAAAAGGGTATTTTATAAATAACCTTACGTTATTAGAGAGAAAATGTTTCTTGAATGAACCCTTTTTTGAATGGACATTTCTCTCAATGCGCGTCAATTGAGTTTAATTAGCTGATATGTTCGAGGGTGTGCGGACTGCTAACGGAGTCTTTAATTTTTTAATAGTACAGTCATTTTCGGATAATATGGATGCGCTGTCATTGTTTACTTCTTGCAACATGATTAAAAAAAAATGCAACTGCAAGGAAGTGCAAGTGGGTAGAGATTGTGTTCTATATCGTTTCCTGCCTGGTGATAGCATGATAAGGCCCAGGGTCTAGACAAATATAGAGAAAGAGACCAGTCTCAACTTTCACACGATGCCACGCTCTGTGGGAAACCGAAACATCTGCCATGCTGTTTAAGAAAGAGATAGAAATTCTCTTACAAAATATATATACTTAAAAGCAATACTCCTTCTAAAGTTTAGATTATTAATTTGAATTTTAATGTATGCAACGGTGAATCCGTAAAAAACGTTTTTGTTTTTAAATAATGTTTTCCTCCTCTTTGTTTTGCTTTCTTGATATTCGAAACGAATTTGAGTTTATTTGTTTCTTTGCCAATTATTCTATATATAGACTAAGGAACCAGTACATTTATTTCTTTATTACTTTTTAAGTGCATAAATAAAAAATAACTGTTATTTCACCCCAATTTGTGATTGTTTTAATGAAAACTATGCACAGTTAGGAGTCAAAGTAATGAATCTGCCATGAATATTTAAGGTAAATAAATAATTATGGCTGCTCCGTAGATAGAAAAGTTCATTTGAGTTCTTTTAAGTAAAAAAAATTGTGCTTTATTTCCTTTCAGAAAATTCAGGTTCAGATCTCAGAGAATACGTTAAATGCCATTAAAAAGTCAATTTTAAATTATTTAAGATGCACGTCCCCTGAAGTTTATTTGATTCCAAAAAAACCTACAATTTTCATTTGGATTTCGATATCCTTAAAACTACCTTCAACACTAAAAAACTTCATTGGGCATTATTTAAAGTAGCGTAGATTATCTAAAATGTCAGTCCTAATAGACATCAGTACATCAAATATTGCCTGAGCTATGTTTTTTTATAAACCAAAAGTTTTGTCTGAACAACTAGAAATAAACATTTTGCGAATTTATTTTTCCAAATATGATGGAAACTACTATTCCTACGAAGATAAACGTTGTAAGATACTTTCTCTTACATTTAACTGGCTTTAAATTGAGTATTAAGAGACATCTGTACGTCTAATGATTCCTGAGTTTTTGTTTTTCCAAATTAAATTCATGCTAAATGTTGCTTTTTAAAAAAGTTTCTCGGACCATTTGAACATAAACAGCTCTCTTAGAGGATAAATTTGTGCAAATTTATTCTACTTTAACAATAACTTTTAGATTTTTTAGTGTCGTTGGTAGTTTTAAACATATTGTGCTCCAAACAAAAAATTAATTTTTTAAACAGGCGCCATTTCTTATTCCCCGTAACTATGATTGGCAAACTCCTCTATTTTGACTAGTACCTGTATTTAGTTCTTATAAAAGTAATTAGTAATTGGGGTAAAATAACTGTTATTTTTTTCTCGGATTTTTGGGCTACATTGGCTCCACAGTCATTGTAAATGTTTTATGATCTTAACCATAATTAAATGTGCTTCACCTTTATTTTACTTGGAATCTATTATTCGACTGGTTACAGGTGTCCCGCTTGGTCACTTGCCAACTATTGTGACACTCTTAATTGTGGAGTTGCCTTGATGAATAATTATCCTTTATCCACTTACTCTATCGACGTTTTCCGTTGTTTAGTCTGTCAATACCAATGTGGCGGCTGATAAAGAAGCGCTGGGAGCTCCAAGAGTCCTGTTTTGCCATCCACTTCTGTTAGAGGGACAAAGTTTGGTTCAGTGTTCACTATAAAAAATTTAAGTAGTTTAATTGCTACGAACTTGTTCAGAATGGTGTATTTTATTATAATTATCCGTATCGTGGTCGTTGATTTATTTTGCTATTATTTAATGCATGTATTAATTTATTTTTATTTGTTATGTAAATCTATTACTTTATATATTTTTGTAATTATATATATTTTTTTCATTTAATATGTATAAACTGTATTGTATTAAGCGATACTACAACTCAATTACCTGTTATCTATGTTTTTGGCAGGTAGTGTTAGTTTCAAATTAAAAAAAAACTTTATATATGTTTCAGTAACATTAATTGTCTTGTGATTACGTCTTTATCCAAACTTTAACTTAATGCGCCAATTTCAATGTTATCAGTCTATATTTATTTGTCAATAATAATTTACCTCGTCAATCCCTGCTCATAATATCCCACTTGTTATGAAATCAACTTCTTTTCAAGGAAACATTTTAAAAGAAAGCTTTACCTTAAAAGGAATCAGAATGATGAATCGTATTCTTTATATTTTGGAAAATCATTCTTACACAATTGTAAAGATTAGTTGGAAATGCTGACAGTGTGTAAGTGCTGACAGTTATGGAGTCAGAGAATTACATCCTTAGTTCATGATCGTAATACCTAACAATAACAATCACTATTGTTTATTTATTATTCACTTATTGTTATTAAACAATCCCTAATACCTATGTGTCTATTAATTTCTAAAGTTAGTGTTATACTGAGTTATACGAACATCAGCAAAGTTAATAGAAACAATCACTCCGTATAATGTAGTCCGGTTATAATTAAACCAATGAAAACTATTGAAAATTGAATATAAAATCTATCTACTGTTCCGATAGATGTTCATATGTGAATTCTTTCATTTAGAGCTAATAGAGAGGAAAGGTAAAAAAGTAACAGTATAAACAACTGTTGTTATATTTCACTCACTAAGAAGGGATAAAAAAGCTTTTGACGCCATAAAAAATTTAGGCGATTTTGATATTTTTAATTTCGCTTCTTTTTATTTGGATTTTATTTGCACTGTTAAATAGATGTGGGGAAATATCAATTCATAGCCTATATATAGTTTCTTTTATTAAAAAAAATAAGTTTTCAATTTTTTTTTATTAGTGTTATGTAACACTAATAATTAAAATATCAATTAAAGTAACCTATTCTATCCCATGGAACGGTTTCATGTTATCAAATCGATTTACCTGTACCGTTATTGTGAAGAAGCAACTTTTTCCCTGGAGTTACATGCAACCAACAAGGTTCTGGCGCTACCGTTAAGAAATATCCTTAAGTTTTAACGTGAGATAATTCCAATTAAACCAGATGAGTGTTACGTTGCTAAGGCTTGAGATTTTATTTATCGGATCATAGGAGCATTCGCGTGAGAGGCTGTAATAAGCCGGCTAACCCATTCTCTTGATAGGACCGACCCCAAGGTAATTCTTCTAAGAGATTTCACCTTCGCGTTTAATTTTGGAAAGTAGACTTTATTTGGTCGGGCAGGCATTACTCAGTTTATTTATTAATTTTCATCTTAGAAAGTTATCACATTCGATTCAAACGTATGAATGTCGAAAATGGGTCACTGTGACTTTCGATTTTCTTATTGTCTAGTATACATTAAGTTAAAATATATTTCGTATATTTAAATTTATACAGTGGGAGAGCTCTACCACTCTCAGTTGGGAGACGTTTTTAAATAAATATATTTGGTTATATATTAGTAATATAATGAAGCGGGAACTCTCGCATTATTACACCATCATTTGAAATAATAAGTCGAATTTTAGTAACACAGAAATCTAGGCCGAACTAAATGCTGAATAATTTTTTTAATTTTTAATACCAAACATTATATTAATATTTAGACAGTAAAATAGAATATTGTAAATGGAAAAATTCACAATCCTACCATGTTCAAGTTTTCAGTTTCTGCTTCTGATCAAGTCATCTCTAGTCAAATATTAATGACTTAAAAATATCTAGTTTTTTCTATTTATACCCACAATCTCTTTTTTACTCTTCAGGTGAAAAAGTTCCATGCATAAGATGGACTTAGCAAACACTTATCCGACGGGTATGCGCCAGAGGGGTAGACGGAAACATAGGGAGGATTGCATTAAGACTGATCTTTGATTTGGGTTCTGCTGGACGTTATTGATAGATTGAGTATGCAGACAGCGATTGGTGGTATCTTCGAACCATCCGGTTTTTATTAGTGTTACTCTTGTTTACTTTTAGTTAGTATAATACTACCGATTAAGGAAGTAACTCCAGGCCCTATATCCATCTTGCTCCACTGTCAAGTAGAAATGCTGCTAATTCACAGATTTCAGAACTGAATACCGAAGGTACTCACTGTTTGTTTCATTTGTAAAAGCGATTTCTTTTTTTTTTTTTTTTTTTTTTTTTTTTTACTAGAAATCCGGTCCAACTGGATACTAATACGTTTAAAAATGGTCCTACAACCTTATTGGTTCAGAGCCCTCAATTTTAGTAAACTGAATATTAGTAAATTGACCCAAATATTTTGACAAATTGTTTTTAAATTTATTTATTTTAGTTTGATTAGTTAATTCAAACCCGTGAGTGTTATCAGTGAATGAGAGGAATAATAAAATGCAACACAAATGATAAGGCAGACAACTCGTAGTTGGTTTGTGCATCCTCGTCGTATACATTTTTTTTTTAAAGGTTTTGGAGATTTTTCATCTATTTCTTTTTAGTATACATATAAAAATAATAGTTATTTTAATATGGTTAATACGTTTGGAAAGAGATCAGACGTGAATATTGGGACAGTTTTTAAGATTCCAAAGTTTTAGAAGAACTTGTCTTAGGACGGTGGATGTTGAAAGGAAACATTCGATGCTTACAGTGTCAATAGCAGCTTTTTTTTTTTTTTATTTGCTTACTCAGGGGGTCTACAGCGAGGTGTTTGAGCCCAGTGAATCGCCTCTCTCCACATATATTCCTTATGTGTTTTACAAACCACACTTGATTGAGGATCTACTAGACCAGATACTATTTCCTTTAAAAAAAAAATTTTTTCACATACTCACTGTTCTATTTTATATTACTTTAATTTTCTTACAGGTCTGCTCAAGTGGACAAGCGAAGTTTATTCGTTCATATCTGTCTGCTTTTTCACCATTTTTCACAGTTAGCCACTAGTATCTATAAAAAATCGTAACTTATCCCCGCTGCTGAACTGCCATGTATCCGATAAAATCGTCAAAACGATTTATATACTTCGAGAAAAAATTAAAAAATCAATGTATTCTACAGTTTCCTCATTTCACGGTTTCGAAAATTCTTTTAAGACGTCTCTAGAGTTAATCGTTATTTTATTTATTAATTTTTTTTTGGACTTAAAAGGTCTAGCAGCTTAAGCGACGCTTTGTACATGACAAATCAAATAGATAAACATATATTTATTGTGGAATTCAAAAGATTTTTTTGCCTGACCTCAAATGAATCAGACCTCTTCTTGTCAAGGCAATCAGATTTATTTTTTTAGCGTGTACAAATTTTCAGTCGAAAAAGGTGATACGCCAAAGGGTACAAATGACAAAACTGTAAATAAGTAATTTTATTTGTTGGATAATTGTTCAATTATGGGAGTTGACTTTTATTTCTGTGGTGGTCCCACGAAATGAAAATTTCGGAAAAAAAAGAAGGTACAGATAGAAAGCAAGAATACCATCTACCTCCTAAAATTGTTGCATCTTTCTCTTAGCTTCTCATTTACTCCTTTTTTTTTTTTTTTTTTTATTTCAACATCTACTCCTTTATGTAATGTAAAAAAAAAAAAAAATGTGCGCCGAGGATTCGTACATATATTG
Organism: Halyomorpha halys; assembly: GCF_000696795.3. Lineage (NCBI taxonomy): Eukaryota > Metazoa > Arthropoda > Insecta > Hemiptera > Pentatomidae > Halyomorpha > Halyomorpha halys. The sequence continues at coordinate 164,194 of NW_027109456.1, forward strand.
ATATGCGAATTGTAGCTGCAAGTTTATGATTTCCTCCATCCTCAAGGTTTATTTTGCAGCCTGTAACATAAATCTTCGCAATCCGTTTCTGGTAATAAAGTGAAAACAGGAAAACTTTAAAAGGCCATAACGGCTCTGTTTAGTCGGATTTTTTGTTAAAAACTTATGTTTTCTCTTTATTTTATTTGTAATAAAGAGAAGGATGTAAAGATTCTTTGGTAAAAAAAAAAGTTGAATTATGCGGAAAAGAAGTAAAATATAGATTTACTATATCTTTTAATATAATGTTACTTTTAATAACCTGTTTTGTTTTATTTTTTTTGGTGGGTAGCAGTTGCAGACTATTTATTCCGTGGTTCGACTTCGTCCTCTCTGAAGTGGGTACCTTCATTGGATTAAGTAATAAACCTGGTGGTTGAGTGTAGTTCCTTACCATATAACCTTTTTTTATATCCGTTTGCCAAGCAAAAGAACCTCCTTATCTAACTCTAAATCCATAAGCACTCATGAGTTGTATTGGTACTGGTTAACTTATCTCTCTTTTTTAATATTTAACTGGTTTAAATCTTCTATCTAGTAGGTACAGTGATAGCTGTATACGTCTCTACGAAACTACAGATTAGATATAAAAGAATGTAGTAGAGGTAACAATTAGGTTATTACTATCTCTACATTCGATCCCTATAATATTTTTTTAATTTATTTCTAAGTTATTTTATTTTTTATTCATTTAAATTTACATATTGTAACTGGCTCGATAATTGGTAAAGAATGTTATGAATGAGGATATGTACATAAAAATGACCTAACCCTCAACTTTTTAAGGACATAATTCCATTTAATTTCGACAACTAACAGGTTTAGATCGGTAGCTAATCAACCGATTCTACTTGAGTATTTTAAAAATGCTTGCATAGGGATAAATCACTAGTTGAGTTCATTTTGGGAATAAATAAATATAGGATATTAATGTTTTCAAGATTTTGTGGATTAGCCGTTTCTCTCATAGCTACAAATAATCCTAGTTCGTGAGCTTGTATTTTAGAAATGTTCACTTATTTGTCTATTGTATTCTATCGACGGATTTGCTAAAGTTGCTAAATGAGTTGGAGATCTGATCAATAAGCAAGAGCGCACACGATGTGAAAGTAGAAGCCTGTCACGAACCTGCCTGGGACGGATCCTCCTTTTCGGTCAGGCGGTTTCTTTTGGATCTTCTGAATGGGTGATTTATTATTCATGTTTGTGATGTTTATTGCTATTGCTAGTGAATTGTTTTTTATGTACTATTTTATAATTAATTTGTGTTTTATTATAGATACTATTTAGTTAGTATTAGTGTTTAATTTAGTTACATTATTTTGATTGGATTTAGTTTTTTGAGAAGAAAAATATGTATTTATATTTGTGTTGTTATAATTAAGTAATAGAGACAGTTGCTAAAGGTTTATATCTGTCGCTAAGACGTTGCCAAGCAACAGGCCGACCATCTTCGTTTTTAAATAAGTTCCGGCTAACTAGTAGCTATGATAGTTTGTAACCAGACCTATATGCGTTCATTCTGTGTTATTTATTGAAATTTTTTGAGTGTGTTAACTGAAATCACAGTCCGGACCTTTTCTGCGTGTCGACTTCATATCAGTTTCTGCTAATCAGTAGCCATCATAGTGTTTAACTAAATTTCTGTTTATATCCGAACCAGCTAGTTGTTTTTGTTCTTTTAAAGCTTTTCAACAAAAAGACATGGTCAATTTGAGGTGGCTTTAACATAAATATTTAATGCACTTAGAATTTAATACTATTACTTATTTCAATAATTGATAAGGATCATAGTACTTACCTGCTTGACCGTTTTCCATAAGTTTTTTTGTTGATATTTCGGAACTGTGGGAAACTAAAATAGTTTGAGTACAGATTTGAAGAAGAAAGTTGCAGTATATTTAGTATCTAGATTTTGTGAAATCTAAGCTTAAATAATATACATTGTTCTAAAGCTTTAAAAATTAGGATCATTAACACCTTTGTTTTATTTTGAATTATTATTGTTTGAAAGCAATCCTATATTTTAAATAGCAGACAATATTTTCTGAAGAAATATAATAATTGTTCCAGTTTAGTTTCTTTACTATTTAGGGTTTTTCTGATGTTACCTCATCTTTAAGGTGATTCTCTAACAGTGGGAAATTTTTAGGTTGTACTTGAATTAAATGGTTTCTTAGGATCTATCACTGTATATCCATATTCAATATAATGCAGTTTCGGGAAATATTTGTTTCTGGTCGGCATGATGACTTATATAGTAATATTTCACTATTATTTTTCTACGATTGCCTTATATAAGATATCATGTTACCTATTGTATATGTTTTTGTTTGTTGTATAATATATGTATTATATATTTTATTCCTTTTCATATTTTATATTTTATTCTTATTTCTAATCAAGTTCGCTCCATACTTATTACGAATTCATTAGCCTATTATTATTAATTTATTAATTGTGAATTAATGTCATTATTATTCGCTTCATAAGTTCTTTCAAGAATTTTTTATTTTACTTTATTTTTTTTATAATAGTTTTTATTTTGTTTTAATCGCTAAAAATTAATTCATATTATACTATTCTAACTTATAAATCTTATAAGCTTCTAAATAACTCAAATTTCATTTATGTTTATCATTTTTGTATTTTATTTTGATATAGACCGATAGATGTCATTTAGACCCATATTGGATGCAATTTTCTGAATAACTCAATAATTAAAAAAAAAACTTCAATTCTCATAGCCGTGGTTGTCCCAGAGCTACATTTTTACATTAAAAAACATCTTAACTTCAAGATAAAAAAAAAAATGGTCAAGAAATTTTTCATTCATCTCCCAAAGAAGTTTTTACTGTGTCTGTGTCCTTATTGACAGCTTTTATTTTTATCTTGTCAGAACATGCAATAGAATATTTTTAAATGTATCTCAGTAAAAAAATCAAACATTTTCGTAGACAGATAAAAGCTCAAAAAAAAAAATTAAATAAATAAATAAAATTATTGACTTCCAGGACTCAATTTTTTTCTACTCATATGAGTTTCTTAAAAGTTTCTTCACCACCATTTTTACTCTTATTTCCTTCGCCCAAGAAGGCCGGAAAAGAAAAAATAGAGATTAATGTATTTTGAATTAATAATTTCGTGGCTTTATATAAATGTGTCTTTAAAAAAATGCATTTTACTTTGCATTAACTATCATTAAAAAATATATATATGTGTGTGTATGTACGTATATATATAT
>NW_027109456.1:167527-171846 GCF_000696795.3 Halyomorpha halys
TTTTGTACTGGTACAACCCATGAAGGATCAGGGGTTCAGTACTTTGTAAGGAAGTACTTTTACTAGACCAACGGTCATGCAATGTAGTGATTTGGTCAGATTCACCTCTCCAACAATTCGGATTTTTCCCCATTTAAAGGTACCCAAGTTACCAGGCTGGTGGCTCTCGAATCCTTTGAGTACTATCATTATTATTACCATCATTATATTAGATATTTAAGTTAATTATTGGAAAGTGAATTGGAAATCCCAAAAGAATTCGGTTTTTTTTTCTGTAGATAATTTATTTTTTAATAATTGAGGCCTGAAAATTGTGTGTTTAAGTGTACTATCGAATTTTTTTATACACATTATTGCTGTGTCGGTGTGTTCTCTACAGAATAGTAATGATAGTTGTTTTATACCGTTATTGGGTATGAATGTGTAAGCTTTATTTACTGATTATAAGATAGAGTAAGTCAAAGGAGATCAACATACAGAATTTCAGATATTTTCTCTGTTGTTTTTTCGCGTTTTAATTTTCTTATGATGCATTTAAAAATTATTATATATAAGTTCTGACCGATACTTTATTAGTGAAAGTATGCATACAAGTATTTTAATTTTATTCTTATGAACATTATTCTTAAGTTGCATTTAATATATATAGAGTTCTGTAAAAATTATTCATATTTTTATCCTTAATATTAACTATTTCCTTATTTATTTCTTCCTGTTGATCTTCTTAGATTCGTGTTCATTAAAATTTATTTCCTATTTATTCTAGAACCAGTTGAAAACCGGTTATATTTTATATTTTAAGAAGTTGTCCAAACCTGCTTCAACGGTATACTGGAAAGTCCCCTGGTCTTAAGTGCTGTTAACGCTGTGAACTCGTCTGGATGTTCACATACCGTGATGTAATATCAGATTTAGTTCAGGGATCCCCGTGAGATATATACGCATCTAATTATTATATAATGTTTTGTATAACATCAGCTTATCTGTTCTATATCTTGTTTTTATGTTATTTTTTTGTGTTATATATTAACATACTAATGATCTTTAAGATAAAAAATGAAATTAAATTATTTTATTCAATACTCAGGGATTTAATATAATTTTTGTTGATTTCGTATGGTAGTAAAGGGTTAGTGTGGAAACAATCTATTGAATTTTCATTTTGGGTTTATTGATTTCTACAATGAAAATGGAAATCAATTTTTAACCAAGTTGGCTGAGACTTAATTCCAAACTATTTCATCATTAAATCATCAATCATCACATCAAGAGCAAGAAACTGCCACAATCTATGGGCAAACCTGCTAACCAGAAAACCATAGCCTGGAATTCAACAGAACAAAGTTGAGTAAGACACCTGAGCTCAGAAGTACGTTAGTTTTTTTTTTGTATTGGAATATTAAATCACAATGAGGTGAGGAAAGCAACACCGAGGCCAAGCAGGGAGAACGAGAAATGGATAAAGGACCTGGGAAAAAATAATTAATTTCCTCAATACAAAGTTCATAGAGAACTTTATATTGAACTTAATATTGCGGCTTTGGTTCGAATTCCTCCTTGTGGGGTTTGGCCCTGGTTGTGAAGAACTACCTTCATATTCTCGCTTGAATAGGACAGAAGGATTGGAGATCATTCTTCGTACCCTATTTTAAATTTATGAGAATATTGAGTCAAATGTTTTTTCGAATTCACTTAGAACTTTATTTTTTTTCTTTATTTATTTATTTAATGTAATTTACTACTGTACAAAATAATACAATAAGTAAATATGTTGTATGTTTCATATACACTTTAAAATCATGGGAAAGAACCACCCATCGGTGGTACTTCAAACATTAATTTAAATTAGAAGGTCCCGTGGCCATCTTCTTTTCAGACGCCTCGGAGGATTATCAGGGATTGTTAAGGATGAAAGATTAAGAATTAATGGGTTAGGGTGGTTAAGGAGTTTGGAATGAGAAGACGCATATCGTTTTTGGCCAATTCTGCAACGAATGGGATGTTAAGGTCTTCGTGAATGAGTTTATTTGTAACGTAATAAGGAGCATCAAGGAATTTACGTAGGATTTTGGATTGTAAGGATTGGATGCGGGAGGAATTTGATGGTTTAGTGGAGCCCCAGAGCTCAATTCCATATGTCCAAATTGGTCTGATTATCGTAGTGTATACTAATTTTTTGTAGTGAATGGGAAGTTTAGAGCAATCAGAATCTACGAGCAGTTTCTTGTCGTTTCAGTCTTGTGTGTGGATTCGAAGTAAGTCTCTTGTTAAGATAGAGTCCTAAGTATCGAATCTGTTTAATAGGCGTTACTTAGAACTTAAAATTTCCGGTTTGATTACTTATTCATGTTTGCGCCTAATACCAGTCGATTAAAGAAATTTGGCTTCATATCTTTAAGCGTTTATTTGTTGATTTACTGTTTAACATAATATTCTGTTCATCACATTTGATATTTTCATTTTTATTAAGAAATATAAAATTTAAATAATATACTAGAAAGTAATTCAAGCATTTTATTTTATAATTACAAGTTTGACCTTTTTCTGCTGTTAAAAAAATAATAATTAAAGAACATAGCAACTGGAGATAGATATGGAAAAAAACACTACCTTTTTCACATACAATGTAATAAAACATATTTAGGTCACTAATTAAAAAGTTTAAGTGAAACTCAGCTTGTATGTTTTATGAGAAAAATATTAACTATTGTATAATTAACTGTGTGCATGTGTTCTATTGTTACAAAATTTAAAGAAATATATTATATGTCTAAAGGTATACGTCTTCAAGTATTGTTTCCAGCCTATCTTTTATTTTCTTTCTTTTATGTCATTAATTTGTGGCTTATTTTATTCCTTATTTTTTCTATCTTCTACAAACGTGTAAGTTGTGTTCCTAGAATTTGGTTGTTATCGACTTTCAAAACTATTATGCAATGAATTACAGTAATTCATCAATAAAAATAAAAATATTTTGTTCTTTAGAAGTATATATTTACTTTTTTTTTATAGCAATAATAGCATCTATTGGTAATATGCACTACTATGAAAAATAGAAAAACATATAAAAGATATAGATGTAAACAATTTTTGTCTTAGGAATAGATTAGGTATTGGATTGATTTTTTAAAGTCTTATTAAGGATTTTATAAAGCTGCAAATGTATTTTATTGCTCTACAGAGTATGATAATCTCTATTATTACAGTATTAAAAAAAAAAGTTGTTTCTTCTAGTAATAAAAATCTTTCAATTCATACTCTATTGATGTATTTTTTAATACATATTTCCTGTTCCTATTATTTTTTAACCTTCGGGCTTATACATTATTTTCAAAATTTCATTTATTATTAAGAACTATTTAATGCTTATTCATATCAGTAATATCTAACAATATATGCAATATTATTATTTTAATTTATTGTCGTTTTTATTGATAAGAATATACAGATTACCATAGATCCCCCAGATTGGTACCTGGTACATGCTAAGGTGTAAAAAAGATTTGCATGACACAGTGCATGCATATATTTTGTTTTATATATATCGACAGAAGTTATCTAAAAGAAATACCAACACAATAAAAACTAATTAAAAAAATTAATATGATAATAAACATAAATTATAAGTAATGAACTAATAAGTAATTATTACACTTGGTTAAGAAATAAAATACTAAGTTTGTATATAAAGTAAAAATATTTTTACAATTCAGGAACAATGTGTTGTCTATTAGTATATATTTGGTTCGATTGTGGGTGTTATTTCTTTGTGACATCTTGTAATATCCTAATTTTTTTGTGAACGGTTAGTCGGCTTTGGGAGTAAGGAATTTTTGTGTCAGTATGTGTACTGTTTAATCGTCGTTAACGTAAGTCTGACAACATACTTGAAATTCTGGTGTGTCCTCTCCTCATACTTATTTTTTGCATGTCCTCTGATGTTCTGTACTTAGTTTGATTCACAGGTATGTAGGATATTCAACATGTATTGGCAAAAAATAGTAGCAAGAAGAAAAAAAAAAAAAAAAAAAATACTGTATAAATTATCAGGACTCTAGTATATCAGAGTTACCCATTTACTTGAATGAATAACTAATGAGGAGCGAGTGGATTCTCAAACTCATGAATAAAAAGTAATGACTCCAATTTTTCAGCCCTGGGTATTTCCACTCAGTACTCTTTCCATCCTAGTTTCTTTTTATCATTTAATATGTTTGTAACTTTAGTCAGCAGTCAAAACAGTGCTACTATAAACTAAAGGTTTTCTGTATTAAGATGTCACATTTCACTTAACGATTTAAAGATTCATTTAAATTACT
>NW_027109456.1:173221-175020 GCF_000696795.3 Halyomorpha halys
CTATGAAGCAATGTACTTTCGAATCAATCGGCATTTGAATCAAATAACCTGTTATTCAATGATAATTATGATTGGAAAATAATAATTATTACTCGGAACAAACTGTTATTTACCAAACGTCTATAAGTAGGACTATTGTTTACGTAATGATCCTTGTAATTGTTGGGCTCATAAAGCGTGACTTACTCCATTCTGATACAATTAGTCTACAATCAAAAGATTAAATACTATTATCTTGTTATCTTCCATCTATTACATGCTATTACTCGGTGAGTGATTTAGCCTGTCTGTTGAAGTGTTATTGTGAGAGCATAGTTACGGTTATTTCTTAAGCTTTTATTTGTCTTGTGTCTTGTCAGCATAAGCACCGGTTCGGTAGTTAATCGATGATATTTCATTAAAGTAATCATTTAGCATCATAAAATTGAATTTAGCATTGGTTAAATCAATAAGCCAACCTCAAAACTCAATACGAGTTAAATTTTGTTTTCAACTTAGAACGGAATTAAAATCGAAGTGTGGCAAATTTTATTTTTATTCACAAGGATATGAACATTTATTATATATTGTGTCAATTTTAGGTAATATGAATGTGATGGTTTTGAGTATGAAATCCTATAATTATATGACTTTTCAAAAATAAATCGATCCTTATGAGAAGATAGTTACTAAAATTTCTTCAATAAAGAACTATTGGAACTATTGATTTTTAATTTGTGATTCGCTCAGACACAAAATAGCAATTTTATTCTGATTTTTTGAATAAATATTTTTTAAGAAAAAGTGAAATTAGTAAATTATCTTTAGAAAAAAATAGGAAGCGTTGACGTATTTATTATTATTAATTTTTATTATTTTTGGGGGTGTTTAATGTGATTCTAAAATTCTTTTTCTATTTTTCACTGACATAATAAATAATAAACCATTGTGTAGAAAATAATGTGCAGAGTTTTAAAAGTATTCTTTTCTTCAATTCTGTGTGAAATATTTATATAGTTTTTTGTAATATGTTTAACATATTGAGGAATTTTACATCGTCCTACTCAAGGTGATTTAATTGTTTAAAGGTTATATTATCGAAGTTCTCTAGAATGTTTTCGATGTTGTTTAATTTATAATTATCTTGAGTCATGGAAACCTTTGAACAAAAGATAAAACACATTGTTGTAAAATCGAAGTAGCATGCTATTGATTAAAAATTAACTAGTGAATGATAATAGTGTTTGACGTAATTATCCGCATACTTTTTTTGTTTCTAACCTTTTATCTACATTATTTCTCCTTCAATTGCGTCAAGTATACCATTCTGCGTATCAATCTATCTGTCATTCAAAGAACTTTGAACTGATTTTAATCGAACACGTAAAGACTTTATTTAATTAATTTTTGATTTAGGCGTCCATTATAACCTAATAGTGCGAGGTAACATAATATCGTCGTTTGTTCAATTGATATTATTTACATTGTAATGTGTTCAGTTGGCGCTGTATACAAAAAATAAAGAAGTCAGTCAATCTGTGTTGACTCAAATGTTCGCAAAAGTGTCAACTCTTAAACAAGGATATCTTTTACTTTGTTCAGAATTATTCAACCCTCACTAACAATATATATTTTTTCATGATGTGATCTATCACAACACATTATCTACTGTATTTACACGATATCATTTGTAACTTTATTGTTCAATTTTTCTGTGGGTTGTAGCATCGACAACGGATGTCCAAAGTTTGAATATATAAAAATATCTGAAAAACTGAAACTGGAGATTGTCAAAAGCAAGGATCGAATGAACATGTATT
>NW_027109456.1:175590-180792 GCF_000696795.3 Halyomorpha halys
ATTAGGAACGATCCAAAGAGTATGCATTGTCTTATATAATAATAATAAAAAAAAATGATCTGTCTATCAAATATATAATAAAAGTCATTTAGAATCAGTCATTAGTCGTCAATATACTCATCCGTTGGTATATAATGTGTTCATTCCGATATTTTTCCGGAAAAAATACTACATGGTGTTATATTTTTAAACAATTACTTTATTTACTTTCTTCAATTATTAGATCTCTCCTACTGTTCTCCACTTTTTCTACCACTTATTTTAGACATATACCTAAAGACTTATGTCTGTTGTGTTAACAAGCATCCGCGTTCCGTATCAGTAGGTATGTTAAAGATAATGCAGAAAAAAACTGTCTTATGTAACAATGTAGTATTATTATACTATAATAAAGCTATACTATAATATATTATAGTGCTCAACAGCAGGTCATATACTTAGTAATTTGATGGCCAACTCTTCTGCGGTTGTATATGACCTTCATTAGACATTTCACTGAGATGGAAGCACATTATCACCAGGCGAATGAATATGAGGGCGTGACTGAATAATTTGATGGAAATTAGGTTGTTTTCGGTCAGCAACCAAATATACATAGGTATATTTTGTTACTAACTTGTGGTTAAGTTGTTTTTTTTATTTACATATAAAATAGTCTATATAATGGTGTTTAATAACCACATTGAAAGCGCTTCATTCGAAAATTGTACAGTAGAGCACTGATCTCCAAACTGTGTTAAAAAATGGTGCAACAAGGGTGTCGCAAGCGAATGCCAATTTTTCAAAATATTAGAAAAAAAATTTCATTTAAAAAAGCAAATATACAGTGGAGTCCTGGATTTACTTCACACTGTTTCTCCTTTTCCTTTGTTTTCAATTCCTTTTACAATAATTATGCCAGGAATGGTTTTTCGCTAACAAGGGAGCCGCTAATTTTTTTTTTTTGCACAACAAAGGTTCGGCGATTTATTTATAGGACTGGAAGGGTGTCGAGGCGAAAAAACGTTGAGAACCGCTGCACTAGAGAGCTTATAGCCCGCTCCTAGTCACTTTCCTTAAAGAAAGGTTATATCGCCCGGGTGGACATTCCCTACGCCGCAAGTCTTTATCAATCTGAGGCAGCTCGCTGATAGCGCTGAAGGGTGAAAGTGGGAGGGGTTGATAATTAGAGATCCTCCGTGTCACAGGCCTTTTATCCGGAGTTTCTCTTTGAAACTTTCTGCTTCACTTAATCCGGCCTCCTCCATTCACCTGCCTCGGCACAATGTTAGTGTGTTGTCGGGGAAATTGTGAAAACTAGGCGTTGTATCTCCTATTGTAGTTCACCTGATGAATATTATGCTTGGCAGGAGGTTGGGCTGTGAGAAAGAACTTCTTGTTGTCGCCTAATCATTTCTTTGCTGTAACTGGATGCTTGACCATCCACTTCATAGGACTACCGCGGATCGTTTCTAAGTAGAAAGTTTATCCTCAAAAGTGACTGCTTAATTGTATGGTCTATTCATAGGTTCAACAATGTACACTTGCTATATATAATGGAGATGAATTTTCTTCAATCACGACTTACGAATCCTTAACAAAGTTTGGACAAGTTACCTTTATTGTTTAGTTTCATACCTTTTATCTTATTTTTGAAAAAATTGCTAAAATAAATTATTATAATTTTTTTGTTTCTGTATCTCCTCATATTGTCTGATATTACAATAGTATTTGATGGAAGTGGACATAAAGATTCTATATGAATTTTATTTTTAATACCGAGTTTATTAATTATATTAATGATTTCTTAAAATTAATTTTTAAGCTTTTGATTACTTCATTAATATTCCATCGTAAATCAATTTTTTTACTTTTAACTTCTCCAATTTTCTTTTTAAAATATGATGTACACATACAAATGCATTATTCAAAACATATTTTCTAATTTGTTTCCGTTTTTTTAATTTTAAAAATTAGTTTCGATCAGTTTTAAAACTGTCAGAAATGCGTTTCCATGTTAAGAGTGATAGAAACGAATTTTTGAAATTAATTGCAAATTTATGTTCTATAAAATTGATTTCTTATATGGGGCTCTTGTACTACACCAATCCACTTCATTGTTGATGACTTATTAAGTATTTTTCTAAGCCCATTAATATTCCCATAAAGCTCAGTCAAATGATCACAAAAGTCACCAGCATGAGATATAAGATACCAGATTCTTAGATAACAAATAATTCGTATCAGAAAGCTATAATTGTTGTCATCGAGATTACGTCGGATTGTATATCAACGAAAAAGAAAAGTTTATTTATAGTATCGATTAATAAAATTTTTATAAATCGAAAGACCAAGAATTAATCATTATAATATTATATCTTAATCATTATATTAATCACATCCTTGCACAACCGTTGGTCTAGTAATAGTACTTCCTTACAACCCCTGACCCTTCACGGGTTGTAGTGCTACAGATTTTAATTTTTAATAGTATATCATTATATCGCTGTAAAGACAAAGGTGAATTACTCATCAGGGATCTGCTTTCTGACTCCCGCCTTCGTTATTCAAATAATAATAAAAGGTATAATGTATACTTTTCCATTCAGTTGTAAAATGTGTTAATAATTTTCAGGCAATTTCAGTGTTTTATGCCTTAAGGTACATCTGGACCCTGTTTCATAATAAAGTACAAAGTAATACTATTAGTCTTGTAGATTTATCTTAATTCAATTACACCGACTTTTACAATAGTAACTTGTAATTTAGTATTTTTTAATTCCTGTAGTATCATTGATAGTCATCCCTATCATGAAAAAAATAAGTATTAGTATTATTACCACACTAGTTTCTACGTTTGTACTATGAACTAATACTATTAGCTTTCATTATGAAACAGGGGACTGGTGTATTAGAGAATCACAATTTTCATCATAAATTATCAGGATAGTGGTCAAAATATCGTTATAATCAATGTGATTTCAATATTAAGCCTATTATTTAATTTAATCTATCTTTTCTTCTCTAACAAAAGAAACTTTAGTTCACCCATATCTGTTAAAAATATCCTAGCTTTTTAAATGACGTTGGAAGTTTATTCTTAGATGAATAGCATCAGGCCACGCTCCTGCTGGTCACGAAGAGTTCTTAAGGTTTCTTTCCGACAGGATGATGTCACTTGCATCACCATTTATATCCGTATCTCTGTAGGTTTTAAAAATAAATCAAATAATATTTTCCGTTTTATTTTAATATTATTGATATAATCTATATCTAATGAATAATAAGGGACATTTTAACTACTTATGATGGGTCTATTTAAATTTGCGAGAAGTGAAATATTAACGTTTTGATTATTTTATAACTCTTTAGAAGATTTATAAAATAATCAAAGTAAATTAATTTTTTTTTTACATAAATATTGATTCGCTTAATGCACGTGCTAATGCCTAACCCATTTAATTTTTATGATTAAATTTTCTAAAATTTCTTTAAAGTAAGTATCAATTCGAAGATGCCTAGGAAAAATTAACATTGTATTTGTTTCAAATCGGCAATTTCTTTGTTATTCTCGATTTTAATAATTCCACTTTCATTAATTTTTAACTTTCCAGTCCCAAAAAATAATGTTTATTTTTATTTATTTATTTTTTTAATAATTAAAATAAAATAATTATATATTATAATAATAAATATTCCTCTTTTATTTAAATTGATCCTGAAAGTTCACGTCTTAAATAGACACGATTTCAATTTTACCTGTCTTCTTGTTTGTTTATTTAAGATTTAACATTCTTATGTATTCCAGACAGTGGGAATGTCGAGATTGATTTAATGAGTTCGCCATGAAATATATTTCAACCCGCCCAGACCGGATTCGAACTAGCGTGGCTTCTGAATTAATTCCTAAGCTGGACATTTAAGGGCATTTCAGCCTCTTCACAAAACTTTAAAAAGCTCTTTTTACAAATATTACTTGTATAGTTTTTCACATACACTATTGTATTTCTGGTTTGGGTAACGATTTGAGATGTCAGTTCAGGAAGACGACTCTAGGATGAGAAATTGAAAAAAGTTCTGTTTTTCCCTAGATTAATAAATATTGAACAACATATTCATTGGAAACGCGAGGATTCAAATCAGTAATTTCAAAAACTATATTGCCTTACTGTAAACAATTACAATAAAAAAAACAACAGGGAAATCACCTTTTTCTATTTAATTTTATTATTATTATTTGTTAAAACAATAAATTTATACTTCATGGTTTTCTGCTTGACACTGATAATCTTCTGGTAATGTTTTAACTAACCTATTACTGTTTCTTTGTTATTCACAATGGAAATCCGTTTTAATTAATTTATTAACTTTTTCAATTAATCTTCAACTCCTTCAGTCCCCCTTACCATTTATAGGTAAGTGGGAGTAAACATAAGTAAGTAAAATTAAATATGTTAACGAATTTAAATTAATTAAACAACAAAAAAAAGTCTTCCCTTATCAGTTTTTTTCTTTATTTGTAGCTATATTTAGCTGCCTCGTGAGTACTTATGAATGAATTTTTAATTTACTCATCATTATATGATTTCACACTATAGGGTTATTCAAAAGAAAAGTTTTTCATCAAATTGTTTTCTCATCGGGTTATGGATCCAGTACTTTTTAAAATATTTATTAGTTTATTTATTACTAGTTACTAAAGAGTAACTTTATATTTGGAATTTTATTTGGTTCATTTGCCACTATTGTTCCGACCAAGCGTAATTCCCAGTTTCATAACTAGTTAACTTCTGTTCGCTGTGAGAGTGCAAATAGAGCAGGTGATGAGTGGATTAGAATTGTAAATTGAGTTCTTTTGTCACTTGATGTAAATTTCGGTGGCCTCAATAAGGCTTTGATTCCTGTTGAATATTTCAGCGATCGATTTTTGTACTCTCTCCAAATTTAATTTTAAGATAAGAAGAGGAAAAGTATGACCAGGAAAAGAGGCTACTTTTTGGGAAAAAAAGAAGATTGATAAAATGAAGATCAAGTTATTTTAATGATTGGAGAAGTTTGTCGGGGGGTGCGGTCAGCAAAAAGCAACATAAATAAACAAAACCATATTTATTTATTTTATGCCGACGTTTCGACTTGAGTTTTTGGCGTAGAAGGTAGGCCTGCAACTGGGCAGTGAGTTGCAGGCCTACCTTCTACGCCATAACCCCTGATGAAGACCTGAAA
>NW_027109456.1:181837-203881 GCF_000696795.3 Halyomorpha halys
TATATCAATAATATATAAATATAAATACTTATTTATTATCACGACTATCACAAAATACATTTATTAAATGTAATTTATTAATGATTAGACATGACACTGACTTGTGAAGAAATACCTATTGCTGGCCCTTTTGTTTGATGTTAGAAGATCCAGATGCCTTTTTCACACACTCAGGGTTAACGGGAATCGATTGGAAAGAAAGGTTAAAACTTCTCTCTTCGGAGTTTATAATGTAAGGAAAGGTATCTATTTCGTGTCATTTTTTGAAACATTGAGGTCAAAGTGGATAGTATCGTTTGTGACATCATGGAGGCTTTTAGTGTGTGATGATAGGATCCGGTCGGAATTCGATAGTTTTGCGGTGAAAGCATCCCCTCGCCCTGCTCAAAGAGTTAATTAAATACAGGTAAATGAGGTTTCTGTCGAAAATTAGTGGGGAAATCGCCTTGGTGGGCGTCGGTTCAAATTGGGAAATATGATACTTCAGAGCCTGTTTCGAACTTCGACAACATTTTATTCAAAGAGTTACTAATTAAAACCATTACCAATATTTTTGAAGTTAAGAAATCAGGATTTTCTTAGGCTTGTATTTGAATTTAAAATTATTGTTAGGAATTGTTTGTATTCTCAACTGTTAAGTGAAAGATCAAATCGTTTAAATGTGGGGAAATTATATTTCATATTTTAATATATGTTTTTAAAAAATTAGTTTAAAATACTTGGGAAATATTTCGCTCCTTCGAATATATTTTTTAGCAACTGCCCCTGTTCATAGTGTTCGTCTAAAAAGTGTTACGATGTAGTCGGAAAGAATTCTTTTGACGTAGTCTCAGTGTAATTTAAATAATGATTCATTTTTTATTTTCTTATTTGAAAAGGTATAAGATCAATAGAAAAAAAGTGCAAAGTCAATAGAAAAAAAATTCAAAACGGTTTTCGTTACTTTTTTCTAGTGTCTATTTAATCTTTCTTTTTTCGAGTGTCTATTTAATGAATTATATGTTTCTTTATCTTCACTCTTATGATTCAAAAGGTGAATTCCGATAAATGCTAAATAAAGTTGGCGATATTTTTAAGATTTACCAAACTTGAGTACCAAGTCGGTAGATAAAGCGGTTTCTCTTTCCGTTCTTCCTTTATGTATTCATTCTGAATTTCATAATTTTTTATTTATGGAACTTTTTTATTTTTTATTGATACAATAAAAACCTTCTATCTTATGTTGTTGTTTTTTAATCTTTAAGTTATTTTTATTAGACTAATGTTTTTCTGTTTGTGGATTTTTATTAATTAGTTGCCTTTGTTTCAGGTGAGGTTCAAGTTTTTAAATTGACAGACTTTCTAAGTAAGTACAATAATTAATAAAAGCGTCGTGGGTACAACAACACAGTAATATTGTCACGGTTTTTTATTTTTCTGATAATTTTAGCGATAATTATTAATTTGTATTAATGTATTCATATTTAAAAATAAAAAATAATTCACACCTACAAAGATGGTAACATTACTGAGTAATTTTTATTACTTACTAGCTGACCCGGCAATGCTTCGCTGTTGCTATTTTTTAAGGATGTATATGGATTTAATAAACACAATTGTTAGTTTGTTATAAATTATTGTATACTTTATTATTATGATTTAGTAACATAATAATTATATTCAAACATAAAATTCAAAAGTTTATTATGGACAAAGATTCGACTATTCGTTTTATATATATAGATGAAGTGATAAGACGGTAGCTTTTTTGATAATCATTAACTTCACTATTTCATCGTTAATACTGGTCCGATTTAGGTGATTTTTCTCATTATTTTAGGTAATTTGATTATTTATGACATTGTCATGTGTAGACTGCATGGAATATGAATAGTTTTTAAATCATTACCATCCCTGTGCTTCAATATTGAAAAAATCAGACCGAGTGACTAATCAAGGTGTGGTAAATTTTTTTTTAGGAGTGAAACAAAGTTGATATTCGTTTTCAGCACATCAAGAAACCCTTAAATAATTGGTAAATACAATTTTTTATTCCAAATTTTTCGCCCTAGGTCAACTTTTGGTTTATTTTAAAAATCTACAAAATGGAAATAACTTCAACACAACTTAACCAATATGCACTAAAGTTGGCAGTGGCTTAGAGCACTATAAACTGCACCAATGAGCACAAACTGAGTCTAATTAAACCAACTAGAACCAGAGCTATAAAGCTATAAAACGTTTGAAATTTGTTTCTTTATTTGAAACAATATTTTGCTCTTTTTTTTATTTATTTACTTTATACCAGATCGGCCTTGTGGGCGTTACATGGTTTATATAACCATTACATTATATATTTTTTTCTTTTTAACAGTTAATTATGGGGGAGGTATAGTCTCGTATAAAATACACCCCTAACTAAATACAATGTTATAATTAAAAATAAATAAATAGATAAGAATAAGGCTTCTTAATAAAGAGAAAATTAAAATTAATAACAAAAAATAATGATATTTGTAGACTTAACAAAACAAACAATTGCCCTCTTGTGGTAAAAAGAAACAAGTCAATTTGAAAAAGGGACGAGAGAATTAAAAAAAAAAGAATTATAAGTAAAATAGAGGTAGCGTGAATAATAAATTAATCAATATAGAATTTATAATAGAATGTCCTGCAGCAGACTGGGCTTTAGTCTTCGGGTTGAGGTTGGGTTTCTCAGGTTGTAGGTCACTGCTCCTTTAACTGTCGGCACCTGGGAGTGGAACTTCAAAAACCGTTTTTTGATGTAATCCTCTTTTGACTCCATTTGTAATTCCCGATGCAATTGGCTATTACTTATGAACCAAGGAGCATTAACTCCTATTCTTAGGACTTTATTTTGGAAATATTGTAATTTTTTTACTTTTCGTAAAGGATGCAGCAGCTCCCCAGACTTCACAGCCGTACATCAGCAGTGGTCTGAGAATTGTTTTAAATATAAGAACAGTTGTTTATGGTTTTTGTTTGGAATTTCTATTTAGGATAAGATATAGCATTGCTAACCTTGCGTAGGTTTGATGTTGATATGGTGATTCCGGGTAAGGCGGCAATCTAGGTGAATTCGCAGGTATCTTAATGTTTCATTGGCAGGATTTATTTCGCCTTTATAAGAGCAATATTTGGTACTTTGAGACGACCCTAAAAACGAATATGAAATTATTTTTCATAAAACAAATTTTGTTGTCCTACTTTCCCCCGAGCCACACTATGTTTTTAAAATTTTTTTTAAGTATAATGTATTAGCTTAATCATAATATCCGGAAAGAGACGAATCGATTAGTGCACAATAAACGTGAAAAGAAAGCATACTTTCTGAGCTACAAACCAAAACGCTTAATTTTGTTCATAACTACTCGTTTTTCTACTTGAGAATTCATGGATTTCATTTTCTTTAAACCTTACCACAGGGAAAGGTAACATTTTGAAAAAAACTGCACGTAAATTGGTCCAGTAATTCCAAAATTTATTGTGGACAAAGATTCAACCATTTCCTTTTATGTATATAAATGGATTTTAGTGTTACAAAGAGAGATATTAATTGAAAAAAAATTGTACAATATTTTTATAGATATTTTCCTCTCTATATATCCTCTTTATTGACATGTGTGGCTTTCGTTTACAATTTGAATAAACTTTTATTTATTTTTTTTAAAAGTAAATGGTGTATTTATCTAGAAATGCTGTATTGATAATTGGACAGTGATGATATTTCTTCATAGAAGTCCGTCTCGTCTAAACCAGTTTTAAAAGATCATTTGTCACGGATATTAGTTCACAAACGTTTTGCAATACAATAGAATAAATTAAGTTAATTTCGAAATGTCAACTGTAAAAACCGGTTGCATTCCCGTACCATATACCATTTCCTTTGACCCCTCCAGCTGAACAGTTTAGTCCCAGCTTCCTCGGGGTAAGGTTTAATTAATCTTAATATTAATATTTTTTTTTTAGATAAATAATTTGTTCATTGATTGAGTTAAGGTGTTTACTTATCTAGTCATAATTATTTATGTTTATATTATTTGATTAACTTTGAAATTATTATTAGTAAACTATGAAATATAAATACTAATTTTATATCTCACGTCAACTATTAATTAAGTTAATGGGAGATGAACTTTATTGAATCTAACCTATATGGCATACTTCAATAACTGCTTTATTGCTCCAGTATTATATATACCTGTGTGTACATATTGTTTTCTCCGAGGGGCCTACTACTATACAAAGCATGCTGACTCGATTACTTTTTCATCCAAGCCAACGATATATAGCATATCAGAAATGAAAGGAGCACACTCCAAAATTTCCTTTTATGTGTGCTACAATAATATGTGTTATATAAAATTAATAACTGAGAATGATCTTAACTGTGAATGAAATAAAATAATATGTTTTGATGAAATTAATCAAAGTTTCTGCAATTCACTGATAAAATACAAACATATGCACATGCAAAATGATCATTTAAAACACCTCGAAGCTCAATTATTATAGTCAGTTTTCAATCTGAATTTTGAGGATTAATGAGCAGGCAATTAATTTCTTGGTATTAGGATTGTTAACGATGAGTAACGCCCCTTGAAAGATGTATTCAGTGCATTGTACTAACACTAATCATTCGATGTTCAATAACTTTTTTTTTTTAAGTATAGTTTTATGTAGGCAATGCCTACTGGCGCAGAGTTATCTTTAAGTATCTAAATAAAACATTGTTTGAGCAATTTTTCATTTATTGATAAGAGCCTTTCAGTTATTACTAATTCCATAAAATCAGTCATTTTATTTTCAATATTGATTCTATAACAATTTAGGATTGAGAGCTGAAAGTAATTTTGTACATATTTGTCATACATTAGAAATATGAGAAATATTATTACTTGTAATTTTTCTGAATATAGTTGAAATCGGAATTAATCATTCTGTAAAATGAAAGGCTAATATATCTGTAATAGTCATAAAAAATTAGGTTTGTGAAATTGGTTAAAAATTGAGTTAACTGGGTGTAAACCCTCCTCGGGACGTCTTAAACCCAGTTAATTTAATTTTGAGGCAGTTTAACTTATCCTAGTTTTTCACAACCGCCAAAGATAACGGTACTTTAGTATAGGAAAGTACTTTTTTTTTTTAGTTATTGGTTGATAGCGGTCGTCGTTGGTGAACATTAAAAAAGCCTAGTTTAAAATCACAATATTCTATTACCAAATTTACCTTAAAATATATGCGTGACACTCACGATTTTATTATTACAGGATTAGGAAATGGAACTTTGTTGAGGAAAATCTCTGTTAGCTAAATGAAAATATCCTTTTTTAATTGTTTTTCCCTAACTCCTTAAACAGAAAGAATAATTAACTGGAGAGTGTATTATATACATATGTAAAAATGCAGAACTACCTACGACCTGTATAGTGTGAATACTTAATAATGTTGAATACTTTATCTATTAACTATTTTATTTATTGAGAAGATAAAGCGTTTCACTTCTTGCTATGCAGAGCATAATATTGCATTGTGTGTTCCTCCGTTCAATTTCCAAGTCCTTGTAAAATCCTCTTCATTACTCGGTCACCCAGTCCATATTCTATTTGGCCCCCAAGATGAAATTCTGTCATGGGCAAGAAGAAGGCTCAGAAAATTGTTACTTTATATAGCCTGCCGGGCCTGAGTTCCAAGTTGGGTTTAGGAAACAGGATTACCTTGATTAGCATTTAACCCTCCTGGTGCTTGTTATTTCAAATTATACCTTATTTAAGAGAAGCCTTATTCGGGCTGCTGTTTTAAGTAGCTTTCCATATGAAGTGCCATTTTTAAATTTTGTCTTCGGATAAAACTCTATAAACTCCCTAACCACCCAAACCCACTAGTTTATAACCTTGCTTCCTCTTCCATTCCTGGCAATCCTCCGATGCGCCTGAAAAGAAGATGGCCTCGTGACCTTATATTGTAAAATGTTTTTAGAGTTCTACTACTGGGTAGTTTCTCTACATGCCGTATCATATCAGTATCATTATGTCATTATGATCAAATTTACTTGTATTTTTTATACATTTCTAAATATCAATAAATAAAAAAAAAAAAAAAAAAAAAGGTTAGAAAACTTACTAAAATTGCAACCTATGATATTTGATTTGATCATTAAAATGCAATATTCTATAATAGTCACGTAAATAGGCATTTTAGGAATACTTTTGGTTTCTCCTCTTATAGTTTCTGACTGTTCTTTAAGAATTTATTTCTATGATCCTTACTCCGTAGAAGTAAACCTGTTCTTGCGCTATGGAACCGCGATTGATCTTTTTTAACTAATACAATCTTCTCAATCTGGTTTTACTGGACTGATTAATATAGATAATTTTTTTATAACTGAATAATTATCGAATATGGTAATTATAATAAAACCCCTAGAAATTAAAACATATATTTTCATGTAAATGGAATATTGAAATATAAAGGCGATATATATAAAGATCCAGAACCATAACTTCTCAACTGATATCAATAAATCATTGAACTTAAACAGTAATCCCATATACCTATCACTTTGCAGCTTCAACCTATTTAATCCTGAAGCATATCTAACATATAGGCTAAATTAAAAAAAAAAATTAAGATGCATCATTCAACTAAGGGTAGAAAACCTGGAGCACATCAAACAACTCCATGGAAGGAAAACCACCACTTTCATGATATACGAACTCTGTCCATTCTGCAAAAAATATTTCAATAATGGTTAGTACCACATCCTTCTACCTTGTCTTGTCCCATCTTTAAATAAAATAGACAATATATCTTAAAGCCTTCCATATCTGTAACTTGTGACCTATAAAATATACTAAATATTGACAGTGATGTTAAATTGAACAAACGTTGTTTACATTCTGACATTGTGTAATAAGTTTGATTTTGTAAGTGGTATGTAAATGGTATTCGGAACTAATTAATATCTGTACGTATATTATACTTTGGTCTATTTAAAATAATTCTGATTTAATATAATGGAGAAAAGAATATTATGTCAATAATTTTGTATTATCCAGTTTATTTTATTGTTTTGTTATGGAGCACTTGTTCTATCTTTGTTTATTGTTTTCGTAATAAGCACTAGACTCGGGTTTTGTTTTATAACTGTATCTTATGTAATGAAATTTTTGCAAGACTTCATATTTTACAAATAAATATATTCTTTTCTATTCTATTCTAGATTTAAATTTGCATAATAGAGAAAAATCCAGTTCAGTGGTTTTACACCGCTGACATCAAATCATGTAGCCATTGTTTTAGGATTTTTTTATGTGCATTAGGAATGGAGTTCTGCCAGCTTTATGAGGTTACTCTCTGCAATACTTAATTTTCACTTTATCATAGAAATAGCAGTACGGTGCATAAATGCGATGTTGAGGCTATTAGGTTGTCCAAACGACTGCTATATGATCTCAGTTGATTCCGTCAACCGTTTTGTTTCTTTGGAGTTGTGTTGCTCGTTTTTTAGACTACTGACAGTTGATCTGAGCTTCTCTGAAATATTAATAGAAAAAAAACTTAGTCTTTCTTAAATTTACAATTTTTTTTATGAATTGTAAAAATTATTTTTTTTCTCCATAAAATCAAGAATATGTACAATGCCTGCTCTACTATTGTCGATTTTACTGAATATATTTTGTACCCCTACAAAAGTTTAGAAATAATATTTTAAAAATTCTTTAATCAGACGGAATTGAGCGTCTTTGGTGTCAAACATTTTTGTTTTACGATACATATCTCGTAATATAACACATATTTCACTGTTCATAATTGTTTTTCTTCTCTATTCTTTTTCGGTTGAACTGTTTGCAGTATTTTAGAAAATCGGACTGAGGTTATTGTGTACTGTAATCTTGCTGCGTTTTAAGTGCGTGAAACAACTTAGTACTTATTTTCTAAAAGGAAATTAAAATTAAAAGTCTACATTTTAATTTCTTTATTAACCTTGAAGCTGCCGTCAATGGGTTTAGTTGATTCATTTTATAAGAGATTACGTCATCACCTCTCTTAAAATTTGTCATCATTACTCTATTACTGTGCTTTCTTCTTAAATCCAGAACCAAAAAATCATTTTGGAAATAGTGTGACACACTTTCTCTGTTAAATGGTTTCAAAACTTACTTTCCAATAATTAGAGAACTATGGGTGTTTAAAAGTTATACTAAAAAAGTGCCTGAAAATGTTTCTCCTTTTTTCGTACTCAAAGGAGTCAAATATAATTCTAAATTAAAGCTAACTTCAAGTCCAAGGAAGCTAAATTTAAGAATTTTATATTTATTTTTTGAAACCGGTTATGAAGTTTCAAATTGACCCTCCTACTGTTGTGTTGAAGTACTTATATTATTATTCAATATATTGAGTTGATATTATATTTATCAGGAAAATGAATGTCCGAATACAAATACTTCACAGACCAATCATAAATATAAACAATATTATACTACTAAAATATTTATTGTTACTTTATGA
Source organism: Halyomorpha halys (assembly GCF_000696795.3). Taxonomy (NCBI): domain Eukaryota; kingdom Metazoa; phylum Arthropoda; class Insecta; order Hemiptera; family Pentatomidae; genus Halyomorpha; species Halyomorpha halys. Next base: position 190,349 of record NW_027109456.1, read on the forward strand.
GACATAAGCAATATATCATTATTTTATAATTGTAATATATAACTATTATTATTATTACTTTTACTCATTGAAAATTCAGTTAAAACTTATTTATTATTATTAATTGACATTTTTCGTTTGTTGAGTTATCTTTTTGTACTTTTTTTTAACATTTCTGCTACCTCTGCCGCTCGTTGTATGTTCTTCATGCAGGTCTGTTATTCTCTGATGTACCTTAGGCTTGAAAGATACGAGGGGCAATTAATTCTTTTCAAAGAGTTCGTTGTACCAAAATGAAGGACACATTTAGATCAATGCGCGGTTGCGTCAGGGCTCTGTCACCAACAGTTAGTTAAAGTTCTATCTCCTTTATCTTATTAAGTAAACATATGTTGTAAGATAGTGTTCTTTACTACTTCTACACGTTATGAATAAAGAATTTGAACGCACATATATTCGAGTGTATCTGTGTGTGTTTTAAATAATGCTTGTAATACTTTATATTTTCCAAGTACTAGAGTGGAGATTTTTATGATTATGTGGGCCAGAAACCACTAATTAAATTATAAAATAAATTTTAGAAAATCATTTATTTGATCTTTAAAAAAAGGGAAATGATTTTTATAATCATGAGAGTGGGAAACCACTAGTTAAATTATAAAATCAAACTTTGAAAATCACTTAGTGTTTATGTGATATGATTTCAAACAGGAGACAAGGGATTTTTCAAACAAGGAATTTTTTTAAAGTCCTTTGAAATTATACAAAAGTATTGTAGTAGACAATTTAAGATCATGCCAGCCAAAAAAACGACTATTAAAATTATAAAATCAACTTTCGAAATTCATTTTGTACATATTGCATTTGATTTCAAGATATCATTTCATTAACTCATTGAATTATTCATTGTGAAACAGATATATTTATTGATTTTTTTTTTATTTGATCCAATTCACTCACTCAGCTTTAGCTTAACTTTACTTTAACTCGAAGTTAATGTCTCTAGAAATCGCATTAATTTCTCAATTTGCTTTTCAACTATCTTGATAATTTAAGTAGGATTTTAATAAAGTAGCAACCAAGTCTCGCAATCAAATTAGGAGAATCTTAAAATTACTTCTTGACAGTATAATCCGTTTTTCATATTTTTCAGAAACTATATATGTATGTTTATTATATAGACATATTTATTTATATTAATCTTGTTTTTATTTTTAATAAAACTTAATGTTTTTTAACTTCAAATTTGAATCGCAGTTAGTCACATAGTTGCACTTTTTTTCCCTTCTATTCAGTCCCATTCAATTCCTGCAGGATACCTCTAATGGTCTTTACAACCTTCAAGTCAAGGTTATATTGGTATCATTTATTCTTTGTTGTTTATTATTTATTATTATGTTTTGTTGCCCTCGTCCAAGGTTTATTTATTCATAAATGATTATATAGTATGTTTATGTCATTTTTAGCTATCAGTTTTCACCTGATTTTATGATATTTAGGAGAATTCACATTTTAATTGTTATTTTTAAAACAATATCCATTCATGAAATTACAAAGTTAAAGTTATGAAACTATTTTGAAGAACATTATAAATTTATGGAGATTGTAAAGTTTCCTTTACTAAACAAAAAAAAAAATACGTGTTTTTGGAATACTCAATCTCGTAATTTGTAAATTTTTTTTTTATCTCTACATTTAGTTCAGTATAACGAGGTATATCAGTGAATGCGGTAGTTGAATTCTCTTACTTTAATCGTGAGTAACCCTATGGGTTGGGTGTGTTTGACTGAGGTACCCAGTCTATAAAGTGGCTTTATTACTGGTAATTAAACATGATCATGATCAAATCACATTCTTGCACATCCGTTGTTCAACAGTACTTCCTCACAAAGTATTTGAACTCTTATGATTTTGATCCTTCATAGGTACAGTTTTTTTTTAGTGTAGTGTGTTTGAAAAATAATAAAAGATGGCTGCAATGTGAGAAGAATGTTGAGATTCCCAAAATGTACAAGGCACTTTTCTGGGGGATTTCTAACATGAACTCAATTCATAAACAAATTTTAATGATTAACTTAAAACCGTGCTCTGGGTGTTTTAAGATTGATTTCATTAAAATTAAATTAAATCTGTACTGCTACAACGCCTGAAGGGTCAGGGGTTCAGTACTTTGTAAGGGAATACTGTCACTAGACCAACAGTTGTGCAAGGAGGTGATTTGGTTAGAATCACGTTCGACGTTCAGATTTTTACCCAATTAAGGGTACCCAATTTAAGAGGCTGGGTGGATCCCAGGAGGGCTCCAGAACCCGCAAAGTTGACTCACGGCTACAGTGTAACAGAAAACAATTTTCTGCCCTGCTGAATTCGAACTCGGGTCCTTGGATTTAGTAGCTACAGACCTTACCCCGCGGCTATCCGCATCCCTTTAAGACTGATTTAAAATAAATTAATTTTCCCGTGATGACTTATAACCATTGAATATTTAGGAAGAAATCAATTAAGCATGCATATTGAAATCTGAAAGAAGCATTTTGCCATATCTGTAGGAATCCGCTTTAAAGGCAATTCCAAGCTTCATGCGTGCAAATGGCTATGAGTTTCGAACCACGTGTCAAGAATATCTGACCTAGAGATGCTAAAGAAAGATCACAGGGTACAAAGGATGAAAAGATGGCGTGGCCTATGATAACGGAGAGAGTCTGATTTAGGGGACCATTACCCACTAGTGGGCTGTGGCGCCTCCGATGATAGAAGGCAATTTCCTTACTCCGGAGATAACGTTTCTTCGGAGGATAACAGGAAGAGAAACGAAATTATGTCGAATTTTCAGCTCGAGAAAAGGATGATTTGGAACGAAATTCTGTCCAGCCTACTTCAGATATTAAAAATGAGGCCTGGGTATGTAAATTGCGATTTCAACTCCTCTTTAGGAGATAGTAAATATAATTAGGTAATATCCCATATCTTAGTTTCTTTTTTTATGATCCTACTTTTACTCTACTTGGTCTTCAGCTCATGTACAGGCATCTAGGGAAACTTAATTGCTCAAAGGCTTTCAATGCATATGCCTACTACTTCTGCACTTTTCCATTACTGGAACCATATCTGCAGTTAAGCATGAATACTAATCGTTAGTTAATTACTTACTGATTTCACTGACCGTAAACCTCTTAGGTGGTCGCCCCAACGTTTACAAAGTTTACCTTTAAAAGTATCGGTGTACTTGTCTGCTTGTATTTCATCTAGGAAAGCTAGTGCCTTTAGGGGTTATTTTTGGACAGCATTCTTTCAGTGGTTTGAGTTATATGGGGATGGAATTGCAAACAAAATTAATCATATTTGTCCTGGTAATGACGTTTATTTATGTTTTTACTTATTAAACTCGTATTGTAATTCAGGGCATCCAATTATACTTCAGCAGATGATTAAAATTTACTGTTACACTTAAGTAACCACTGCCGATTGCTTGGCAAATTTCATATCAATTCATTGCATTGAGTTAGCACCGTGGGATTGATGTATAATAATTTAGTTGTGGGTTATGCGTATGAAGTATTTAAGTTTTTATTGTTGTCTAACGTTTTGTTAATGCTATAGAGAGTAATTGGCTCTATTATGTTTTAATATTTAATACCGAAATGATAGTTTCATTTAGTAACTTTTTCGCTTTTAATTAATTATTTTCGTTTATAAAATAGAATTAATTACAAATTGAAACATCAAAAGTGGTTTAAAATGAAATTATCCCTTAAGTATTCTTGTAAATTGGCCTGTTCTTATGATCTGTCTGAGATTTCGTTACAGGGTTCGATATGGACTTTTAATTTACTTTGAAAATTAAGGCTTACATTGAAACCCTTTTGATATATTTATAATAAAGCACTGTTCAAGTTCGTTACATAACCTTTTTTTTTTTTTTCCTTGCAAACAACTTACTTTGTTCTGGTTGATTGCTAAGTCAGTTACTGGTTATAATCTACCGAACTGTGTTAAAAGCTCGAAGTCATTAGTTGTGCCATCTGGAGCTATTGTTTCTGCATCCCAAAATAATTTTAACTATGCACTTAACCAGTCATTCAGACTGCGACCATTCTTAAACCTACAACGACAGAAAATTCATTTATTTCCTAACTACCAAAGGTAATAGAAAGCTTTGTATTCGTACTGAAACTAAAAAAATGTAGGCCATCAAAATTGAAAATTTTAATTTTAAAGATTGAAGGAGTAAATTTAATTTCGTGTCGGTCGGTATGTAGAAACTTCAGAGCTATTTTTGAGAACGGCCCGGTTATTCTGAACCGAAAAATCATTGAGCTTAGATTTAAGTAATTAATTATTCAATAGAATATTTCTGAAAAAGGATATTTCCAGAAAATTTAATATTCATAGAAGAAAATTTTGTGTCGGTCGGTTTGTAGAAACTTCAGAGCTATTTTTGAGAACGGCCCGGTTATTCTTAATCAAAAAATCATTGAGCTTGAAATTTAGGTAATTAATTATTCAATAGAATATTTCTGAAAAAAGATATTTCCAGAAAATTCAGTATTCATTGAAGAAAATAAGTTGAAATAAACAAGGGATGATAAAAACAATGAGGAAGCAACACTGATCTATATACTAGGTAGTTTTTTTTTAATTACTTTTACTGCATCCTAGTGTGTTTTAATTATCTCTTTACTACTATCTCAGATAAAAGTACCCCTTGTGAAATGATAAGAAAGACAATTTATAACTAATACAAATAGTTTCAAATTAATATTAGGAAGAAATCAATTTATTTTATATGACCTCTCGCTTCATGCCTGACTATTGTAATCTTCCTGTCACGCAATACTCCTGCTACAATTTTTTTTTTAATTGAAATTTTATTCTTTTTCTGGAATTCATATAATTTTTATTACTCCTTTATTAATTATGTCATCTGGATAGCGTTTAAATCGAAATTCAGAAGATATCATATTACTTTTTTTTTAATCTTTCTTTTAAAATTAATTAGAATTTATTTTATTTTCATGTAGTTTGTGAAATAGTATTTTCATTATCCTTTTATTAACTTCCAAAGATCAATGGCCTTGTTTTTCCTCCTTAACCACAGAGAAAGAGGTTAGACCTCAGATCTTGACCCACATATTTCTTTATGCAGCACTACCGGATTGCCTTCCGCTCGGTCTTTTTAATCAAAGATTACGTCATTTATTAAATTTCCTCCTCCTTGGATTTATCCTGATTGAGCTAGTAGATGGGAATTAAAATTGAAGAGTGAGATTATAGATTTAATATTTAGTGAAAATTCCAGGGTAAATCCTAAAACTGAATACACTTTTTAGATCGAAAAAGTAAATAAGTGACACAGGCAACTTATATTTGTTTCGTTTTATTTATTTTTTTTATTATTTTACTCCCTTCCATTTCTACGTGGATCCATCCATTCATTGAAAAAAGGAGTTTATACTGACTGATTTATATATGCCGTCTCAGAACCGCTTCCTTCAGCAAATCCTTTGTCATTCGTTCAACCTCCTTCTAAAACTATTTCCCCATCTTTATTCGCCAATTCTTTCCTTTAAGCAATACCTATTCCTTCACTATCTCCATAATCAACTACCGTGCCAATGTAAACATCCTGTAAATGTAAAACATTAATTGCCACCATAAAAGTGTAATTGTAACTTGAATACCAGAATTTTGTAAATATCTGACAAGTATTCATCAGTCTCAACAATGTAATTGTACGTAAGAGACTGTTGTCCCAGGATCCCAGGATAAAATATTCGTTTCATTTCATTTCCGAGACGTTGCTGAGATACGGGGTAGGAGGTAGGGATTTATCATATATGTTACTACCCTATTCTAACCAGAGTGGAAGGTCGAGTTTTCATTCATCTCAAGTTTTATGATAATAGTGAAGGCTTAGCAAACCTGGAGGTTCGATACCGATGCCATCCATCTATCCAAATCCACCATATCAGTCTTGATCCAATGCTTCCAACTACGCTTAGGTCTACCCATCGAACGTTTACATGTCGGGTGTTTATTAACATTTGAGGTATCTGTTCGTTGCTAAGCCCTACAACCTCACACGCCTATCTTATTAACCGTAATGCTATAACCTGAATTATATTTTACATTACAGGATACAGTTCCCTCAGTGCAGCCTTGATGACTGCTTCAGTGGATTCATGGCGCATGTTGACACATATATAAATAAAAAGATAAATTTCGTACTTAGTATTATAATGAAATAAAAACACTAAACACATTTATACTCTAATACATATAATATTTACTCATTGGGCCAGATGATCTCTAAGCTTACTCTTTCTCTCAAGGGTGAGGGTAAAGCACGGTCCCAACGTGTCCCTTGTACTAAGCTATGTTGAAGTTTATTCGTTTATTATTGTGTATTTTATACAAGCTTTTTTTTATATAAACATATTCATCCTTTGAGGGTATTTCTTTGGAAGACGGAATGAGTAATATAAGTGAGAAACTATCAGAAATAGTTTGTGTTAAATGAGATAATGTTAAATATTTAAATCGACATAATTCTTCAACCAAAAAATAGTAGGCTAAAGAAACTAAATGTAGTACAAGTTAAAATTCGTATGTGTGTAAAATAACCTGTATTGACCATTTTCTAAGCTTTCCTACCTTTACTGCCCTCCCTAGATGTGTATACACTCTGGAAGAGTAGAACTGTTTTTGGTAAAGTCATACTGTGTTTAAATATTCCTCTTTCTTTTTCTTTAACCATTCTTTAGAAAAAATGAAGTAGCTTGAAAAACAGTAAAACTTTCGTTTGGAAATCAATATGAGGTAAGAAATAATTGAAGAAGCATGTGCCTAACATAGCACAATGCTTGTTATCTAGTTTTAAAGTCTGAGTTAGTCAAGGTTCAACTTATCAATACTGAGATATGGTAGAATTTTTCACAGAATTTCATCATAGAAAACCTTGTTTTTAAACCAAACTCGCCAAGTCATACTCAAGATAATATAGACAATGAGGTAATTAGATAGTGTTGAAATGAGAGCAGGTCTTAAATTATTTTGAGTAGCTTAAGCTGTTTTGAAAGATCGCAAGACTTGGAGAGTATTGGAATTTTTACTTTTAGTTTCCTATTCCTTAAGTATCGTCGCTTAAGTTAATGGTATCACGTTGACTGGAAATAAATTAGTGCAAGTTAAAAAAATAAATTAAAATAACGCTTCAGCCTAGAGACATCGAGAAACAATAATTTAAATTAAAAAAAGTAATTAATTTCCTACAAAACTATGTTTTATTTTATTTATTTAATACCAGATCGGCCTGGTCGGCCTTACATGGTTGATTTAACTACATACAATGTTATAAATAAATAAAAAAATTAAGATAACAAATAGATTGAAATAATTATTTTTAATGAAAGTTAATAACAAATACAACAATTACACTTATGGATTTAACAAAATAAATAATTGACTTCTGTTGGGGAAAAAAGGAAGTGAATTTAAGAAAAAGATGAAGAGAAAAGAAAAAAAAAGACGAAGTTAAGATAAAATAAAATTTTAGAGTGACAATATAAGATCTGATAAATATAGAACTTATAACAGGTTTTTTTATAAAGCTTTCAGCCTGGGCTTCAGTCTTCGGGTTGTGGTTGGGTTTCCCAAGTTGGAGGTCACTGTTCCTTTAAATGTAACTAGGAGTGGAACTTCATGAACCTTTTTTTGATGTAATCCTCTATTGTCTCTATTTGAAATTCCTGATGCAATTGGTTGTTTTTTACAAACCAAAGATCATCCACTGCAATTCTTATGACTTTATTTTGAAAAAGTATAATTGTTTTCCTTTTCGTAAAGGATGCCACTCCCCAGACTTCACAGCCATACATTAGCAGTGGCCTGAGAATTGATTTAAAAATAAGAATAGTTGTTTCTGGTTTTAATAATTTTAATTTTGATTTTCTATTTAGGATATGATATAGCATTGCTAACCTTGCGTAGGTTTGAGTTAGTTTGATATTGATATGGTGGTTCCAGGTAAGGCGGCGATCTAGGTGAATTCCCAGGTATCTTACTGTTTCACTGGCAGGATTCCATTTTACATTTTTACCTTTGAGAATCAGTTCTGGTGGGCCTCTGACAGGGTTTGAATGTCTAATTTTCAAAATAGCTTCCTATAAAGTATCTATGTATCTTTAAGTTTACATTTCTTTAATTTAGTTTGTCTGAAATGACTCAACAAATATTGATTTTCGCCCCCTCAGAGTTTGTGAATCTTTCCAGAAATAATTCTATTGTTATCCTTTTAACACTGCAGAATATTTTCAATCTATCATTTAAAATTCGCTAAAATGATTTATTTATTTGTTTACAGAATCCTCGGAAAGCGCGTATTTAGTTTATAGCTTCCATTCACAAATAAAAAAAATATTTTTTTAACTAATCGATGTAAATATAAATATCTAATTAAACTGTATTAATTTTTTGACTAACTAAAAATAACCGAATAAAATATTTTAGATACTTAGGAAACTGTTATTTTGTTCTACAAAAACTACAATATCTAATGTCTCGCATGTTATTGAATGCTCATTTTTTTTTTACTTCCATTTTTGTTAGCCATAAGCAATAAATAAAAAAAAATAGATGGCCTATATTTTGACATACTTCATTACTTGACTTCATACAAGAATATCTTTAAAAAGACCTGATTATGAAATTAATTTCTACCTATATTAGAGTGGTATTTGAAAGTTGTGTGATGCGCGCAACGCTCTTGATCTAAAAACCATTGAAAAGTGGTACATGATTATTGGTTTTCACAACCAATTTATAATTTCTAAAAAATCTTTTTCGTTCATTTTCAGGCGCTAATTCTTTTTATTTTTTATTTTATATTGCATTTTTCTTTTCCTAATTATGTTTTAATTAATATCCTTAAATGGTCAATTATAAGTTAAACCCTTTAAAGGTCACTTTTTGTGTAATTTTCATAGAAATTTTGTCATTTTTTTCCTAGAAAATCCTTGACACTATATTGTACACTACACTGTACTTACTGCATTATTCTTAGTATAGTTGTTCTTCTGCCAAGAATGAAAACAAATCAGAAAATCTAATAAATTTTCTTTCAATTTATTACCAAACTTCTCGATTAATTATTAAATAAAAAAAGAAAATGAATCCAATGTAATCATTCCTCCAAAAAAAAAAACTCAAAAAGTTTATTTTGTATATGTTTAGTAGTGCTTTTCATTTTCATTCGATGATAATAATGTTTATCACTGCTCAATACATTTTTTACAACTCATTGTGTTATTATTCTCAATATTTGTTTTGTCTGCTTTCAAGTAGGAATAAAAATAAAAATCTGTTTTAATTAGCCTATAGTAAATTAGTTTCGTTAAAAGAGTCCCAGACTTAATTGTTTTAGCGTAACGAAAGACCCATTATAATAAAACAATAACTGGAACTATTTTGAACCGTGTATGGTAGTCTATTGAATGCCTTATTGGATTCCGAGAAGGTTGCACCTCGGAACTATTCACTTGGTATTCTTCTCATTCCTAGCGTCGGCCATTTTTTTTTTTTTTTTTTTAATAAAAATGTAGACTTAAAGACCTTCATTAATTTAACATCGTTACAATTGGCCTTAATTTGTCTCCATTCTCGTGTGTGATTTGAATGTGTACCATTGTTATTAAAATTTAAGCCAGATTTGTCGATTTGCATATTGTCCCCGGTAGTTATTATATTCAAATTTTTAATTGAATATTTTATTTATGTATTTTCCTTAAGGAAATAGCCGTCAGTCGTTGAGTGGCATTCAGAGGAATAATTTGACATCAAGCTGGAAAATATTCATGTGCTAGGTGAGATTTTATTCAACTTTAGCTTAGTTTTGAACATTGAGGACGTAATTAGCTAAGATTATTATTTAAGTAGAGGAGCGTATAAGAACATCCTCTCAACATTTATCTAATACATTTTCAGATTACTTCAATTCTCCCGACTCCGAGAACAGACCATTGATGTCCGTGTTATACAGATAAGTTCAATTTGAACCTTAACTGGACATGATTAATATTGTCAAATCCCTCTCGTTATTTCAAGTGTATAGCGTATATGTATATAATATATTGGATTGAGTTGTATCCTATCACTGGAATCCGGATTTTGATGCAATTGAGTGAATTATCCATTGAACTTCTAAAATAAAAATCCTGGTTCTTAAAGATTGCTAACATGATGTTGGCTGTTAAGGCCGAATCCGCAATATCCACGTCGATGCTAGCTGGTCGAAGGATAATGGAAACCATAATCAACCCGCTGCAGGTATCACTTTAGAGGTCAGAGGCCTCTCGCCAAATCTCACCGGATGGAGCTATTGGCATCCATTGTGGGGCTAACAGGTAATCCCTATTAGTGTTAAATGTTTCTCTTGTCGGTCCTCATACCGGTTTGTAGTCTCACGTATTCATGATGGTGAGTGATATCTATTTGCTTGGTAATTCAGTATAGGTTTTTATAATATGTAGGTAATTAAGTATTAAATACTAAGAAACGCAATTAAAGATTTTTGGACATTTTCTACTATATATTTTTTCTCAAGTTTGTATTTCACCGCGTTCCTTGAATTTTATACATCAAAACCCGAATCAAAAGTAAATTTTGTAACACTCTTGTTTAAATTGTAATTAACGTATTCAATTCGAAACTTGTGTGTTGTTTACTTTTGTTTGACGTTTTAAAACAATAATTTCATTTATGTTTGCTTTGTTGATTTTTTAAATTTATTTCACCACTTCTCTGAGTCTATCAAGGACGATTATTACGTAACCAACATAAGTAATAATTAGCAAACAATGATATTATTGCCTTCGTTCGTACTACTTTTTCCATATGAATAATTAATGAAATTAATCCTTTATTTAAACAAAAAATATCCCTTTTTTTCTCACCGAATTTTTACAGCAAATAATTTTTAATATTAATACTGATTATTCATTTTTATGATTTAAATATGTGATTTAAAAAAATATATTTACATAAATTAATATAAAAGTAATGAAGATAATACGCATTAAAGATCTCTTATCTTATGTTTTATTTGAACATATAAATGTTTTATTGAGGTCGGGTAATCTTTAATGTTTTGACCGCTTTTACTCTACCTTTTCTATTTTATTCATTCTGGCTCATTGATGGAAATCTTGTTTAACATGAATCTTAATAATTTTTAATGAATGATTATGAATTTTAAATAACTATACAATTAATCATACTCCCTTTGAAGTATGAAGAACGAAGGTTCTATACTTGGTAAGCAAGTTTTATTTCTTTAACAACAGTTGTGTAAGAAGGTACTTTGTGCATGATCATGATCAACCTTTAGGTTTTCCGCCTCTGAAAAGGTTGATTTACAAAAATAAATTATTCCTTTCAACTCCTCCAATATCTAGAATGTTAATAATTTTGTTAAATACAAACGATTTCACCAAATTTAATGTAATTCAAAAGTTTGTTTCTTAGAGTAGAAAAAATATATATACTTAAAATTGTTTTGTCTAATATTAGGCATTGAGTGTTGATGTATACCAGAGAAACTCAACTTCTTTTTTTTTTTTTTTTTTTTTTTATGTTTTACCCATTTATTATTTGGCTAATTAATTTTTAATTCATTCTTTATTTTAATTTTAATAAAGATGCCTACTAAATATGTGGCGTCGGTTTACAGTTAATCAAACAATAATATTTTATTGTTACTTCAATAAGCTCGATAATATTACTTATATACTTCTTTCCTTATTGTCATATTATATAATTTACTGTCGAAGGATATATTTTTACCATAAACCTAATCATTCCAGTTTTAATCCTGTTTCACCAGTAAATTTATTTGATAATGTTATATACTTAGACAATTTAATGGGATGAGTCGTAAAAAGAATCACTCTTCATTTATTTTTCTGGTGCCTTCTGAAGACAAGATGTCTGGCTCTCAATTAAATGTTTTAAACAGAAGAATTCTACAACTCAATTTTGAACATCAGCCAGAGAATTGAAGGTTTTCCTTTAAAATAGCGAAACATTGGCCTTTAAATATGGTACTGTAGAACATAATAAATATTATTGTACTATAAGTTGTTCAAAATTATATTGCATTAATAAAAATTTACTTATTTCTACTAATATACGTTCTGTATATTAATATTCTTTGTGGTCAAACACTATAAAATTTAATCAGATATTACATATAGAAGCTAAATAAAATTGTTTTCTTTGTATTGAAATTGATATAGCTGTGATTATTCCACCATAGGATTACTTAGTTAATCATTTAGTGCCATATAACTACTGTAACACTCACAAAAAAAGTTAGTATAAAGATCCACATTTGATAAACCTTTAAGCATATCTTACTACTCATTTCACACCGTGATGAAAAAGTAAATCTTCTGGATTTGATTGTATAAGAATCCAAATCCAATTATTATTAATCCATTTATCAGACTATATAAAAGCCACTAAGCACTATATAGATAATTACGGATCAACCTCAATACTATTATCGCAAAATAATACGAAAGAAAAATGTATAATCATTTAAATAAATTTATCGAAGCATGCAAACTTATCAATAGCTTTCAAAAAGACAATGAGGGCATGAGCGTCTAATCGTTAAACCTAAAAACTAATAAACTTAATAAAAATTGTTTATTTGTTGACACATCTAAAGCCTTTGACTATGTTAATTATTAATGAAAATTTCCTCCTCAAAAATTAATATGTAGTAGCGAATTCGGTGTAACGAATCTCACAAGATTCTGAAAAATTATTTATATTGATTCGTTACATTGAGGTTGGTTATTGGTTAAGGTTTGGGTGTCTAAAAATTCGTTATATTGAGGTTCACGTATTTAATTAATGACCACTGTATAACGAATTGTGCGAGCGTCGTTTAAACGATTAATTTATGGAAACAAAATATATGCATAGTTTATACACCTTTTGGAATACTAGAAAAGTAAGCGTACTTACTACATATTGTAAATCTAAGTACATTTACACTCTTATTGCACATACAAATTTTAACATAAAATTTAGTTATATCATCTGTTGCCTCAACGTACCCCACTATCCCTACTAGATAACTCATACTAGGCACGTCAATCATGAACTTACAGCTATAGATCATAACGACTGGAAAGAGCTCGCAAAGATTCATGTCCATTTGTTTTACTGAGGTGGATATGTAGAAAATGTAACAGAGGGTTCTTTTTGATATATAGAGATTACCCATGCGAAAATTCCTCGTTTAAAGTTGATAAATAGTTTTTATTATGGCAGGATACCGATGAATAAAATCCAGCCTATAGACCATTAATCTGGAAATAATTAAAAAAGATTGTTTGTATCACATCAACACGGAAACGCATTTGTGGTGGTTCTAAAACTTACTAATTATATAATTAATTTATTAAAGTGACGAATCAGGTATTTTTCGCCTATAACTTCTAAATGATGTATCCTAGCAAAAAACGTATTATATAAGAAATTAAACAG
>NW_027109456.1:204696-212486 GCF_000696795.3 Halyomorpha halys
TAAACAGCATTAAATTCTATGTGGAATGAAGGTTCGAGTGAAGCACAATCTAATGAATTTTTGAAAGCTAGGATACACCGTTATAAGCGAAAAAATATATTTTTACTATATAAAATTAATCGGGTTTTATGCAACGGGATCCTGCACTATCAGGCCGTTTGAAAAGATCATTCAAAAATAAAAGTTACATCGAGGGATTTGTTATCTATAGGTTTCACTATAATCTATTTAGTCCTCAAAACTTAAATGAGTAAAAAACCTATTGCAGCAGAAAATGTTTGGTTTTAAATTATTTTTTTCATTTAACCGAAGAAAAAGAAAAAACGCAGTCCTCGAGATGATCTACTAGTATTCCGCGCACAGCACTGTCCAGTTGGTCCTCGCCCGCCTTTCTCTTCTCCGAGATTTTTTTGTTACTTCTATTGGAACAAAGTAGGGCTTTCGCCCGTTTTACTAGAAAGCATGGATATAAAAACTCTTTATCGAGGCCTTGAGTCTCTTGAGTTCTCCTCCAGAGTTTTTATGAAAAGAAAACTGCTATTTACATCGTCCTAAGGAATTATCACTGAAAAAGTGGAAAAAATTGTGATAGACTCGAGTCATCCTTCCATAGACGGCTGCTCTGAAGGCAATGCTGTTTCTTAAAAACTGGATTTGCTTAACATTTAAGCGGGTAACCTTTGCTATTTATCAGCTTCGTTGTTAGCCTTTTAGGATTCGTTTTACCTTTCGAATCCGTTTTTATTTTATTTTTTATAACTACCATTTGAAACAAATGTATACTCATATTTATATTCTTTCATTATACAGCATATCTAATCATAAATAAGCGTAATAATTGCACAATTCCTATTAATTGCGTGAACAAAAGATGATTGAAAAAAAAAATCAAAGTATAATTATTAATATTTTTATTTTATTTTTGTGCAATACCTCAAATAGGATAAAAATCAAATCAACCAATGAAGGTTCAAAACAAATGAAAAAATTATTTTTTTTTCCCAGATGTTGTCCCATAATTACAGAGTTAAAATAACTGGTTACCATTAATTTTTAAGTTCTATAAACTTGTTTTATAGGTATCCATTTAGTATTCGTGTGTCAGCCTACTTACCATTTTACTGAGGTTTGTGTCAAACTATGTAGATCCGATCCTCAAATTTTGAAGATATTTAGTTCAAACTAAAAACGTATATTATCAAAGTAAAATGTAAAATATTTTCTGTTTTGTATATACGTCTCTGCTCAGTAGTAAACTATCATAAAAGTTAATAGCATTATAAACTTTTATTTTCAAACAAATAACTGATAAAACTTAGTCTCATTTTTAATTTTTCTCCTGAATATAGTGTGTATACTATACTACTACTTTCGTAATGGAGAGACTAAAATAAAAATTACAAATGAAACTTATCATAAGCCATTAAATATTGAACTAGTAAAAGTATTTGCTTTGAGTGAGCCAAGTTCATTGGCTATAAGTAGCTCTTCGTGACTTGTACGTTATAAGAAGTTTGGTGTACACTCTATTTATTTTCTATGAAAATCTGAGGAGGAATTGAACTACTAAAACATGATCAGTGTTCAAGAAGTGACTCAAGGTGAATTCAGAATCTGGATCTATTTAGCTCTAACATATAGGAGAAAGATACTCGAGTTTTAAAAATCAAAATAACATTCTTGACTATCTGCATTTCAATTAAAATTGAACTGTTCTCCATTTTTTCAAAATTATTCGTCCTAATATTGTGTGTGCTTAAATTTAGTAAAGCCTTTGTACTTACCTGAAATACGAATGAGCTTCATTTAGCCATGCTACCCAAATACATTGGGTTGCTATACAGCATACCAACCAATCCATGATCAGACAAATATATATTTCATATATGATATAAGAACAATTTTTTTTTTCTACCCTTTTACAATAAATAATCTATACACTAGATACAATATATTATAACAATTTTTTCCCCTATTTAACAATCTTATTCTATTTATTTGGCAGTCTTATTCCTCCTATTTCACTCTCTCATACCTCCCCTCTCCAGTGATCCGCAACCCACGTTTGATCTGTTGAACAAATTAAAATAATTTATCATTAGATAGCAATATAAAACCAAATAAATGACGCAATAGTCACAGTAGTAGATCGGTTTAAGAAAAAAATAATAGATAAATGCATTTAAAAATAAACAAATCAATATATAGATTTTTAAAAACAAGAAGTCAGTTAAAAGAAATTATTAAATGAATAGGTAAGTTAAAACACAAATAAACAGGTTACAAAAAAAAGATCTAGTTTAATCCCAAACCATCCTATTTTTAGTTGTAATTTTAATATTTTTGTGTTTATCATTCTATAGAAGGGGAGTGGGTAGCACAAGGCCTAATCATGGTACTAACTCCTTGGACCCTGTGGTTCGAATCCGGCTGTAACAGATAATTATTTTCTGCTATAAGTGGATACCCTTAATTGGGTAATTAATAAAATCTCGCGTGATTCTGATCAAATAACCATGTACAGCCGTTGGTCCAGGAACAGTACTTCCTCACGAAGTACTGCACCTCTCACCCTTCATGAATTGTAGTGGTACTGATTTAATTTTTTTTTTAATTTAATCATTATATAGAAACGAATGTCCTTGCCCTAGAAAAATTGAATTTTCACAATCAAAATGTGATTATTTTTTTTTTTTTGAGGGGTGGGTGGAGATTTTAAACTTAAAAGTTGTCACTTAAGACGTAGTTCGTAGCCTCGATCTGAGAGCAAAAATTTGATTGGAAGGAAGGGGATGGTCGTTCATCTACTCGTTCAATTCTGCTGTGATTCAGTTCATCGAAACCGCTCTCTCTACCTCGTCCTAAAGACCTAAGGAGTGCTAACTCTACGAATCATGAGTGGCTCATCTCTTCTTTAGTTGGTTGACCCACCAGGCTCCATGTTAGCGAAATTTAATTTTTATTGCAGGATTTTAAAATTTTTTATTATTTTTCCTTCTTTACTAGGCATTTATATGCTTGTAAATAAAATTTCAACCCTTTTTTTCTAAGCATTACAATTATAAGACTTCGAAAACAAAAAAGGTTCGAATCTGATTCTAATAATATACGCAGAGTAATATTCTGATGATGTATGCATTCGGATTATATATATATGTATATGTAGCGTGTTAGTATTTTTATTGATCCCTCATTTGTCCAATTTTTTTTCCGTGCTGATTATATTTTCATTCACTACTCAACACAACAATTATACTGGAAATTTTGAGGCTTATTTGCTTTTAGCCATGGTATTTGATGAGTTACGTGTCATGATTTTTTTTCAATACAAAGATTTCTTATAACAGCATGATAAAATTTTAGCATTATGAATTATTAATTTTAATTGAATATATTATTAATTAACCATGCAAATGTGAAAATGCATTATTAACGGGATTGCTCAACCAATGTCATTGTATTTCACAATTAAATATCATGGATGTCATATAAGGCTCGGTCGCTTACGAAATGTTTCAAGGTTTATGAAAGTGAATTATTGCTTAAGATATGTATTCTGAATAAAATGAATCGACTGTGGAGTGGCTACATTGTTTGGGACTACAATACGATATCTATAAATCAAAAAGATAGTTATATACAATAAAAGAACTATAATTGAGTTGATGATCCAGAATTTTTAGGGACAGGTTATGTCAGTCGGGTTTCATTGGAACACAGAAAATACAATGAATAGGTCTGAACTAATTTGGTTTAGTTTTATTTTAAGTTCTCTCAAAACAGCTAATATGTAGACAAGCGGTGAGGTAAAAAAAAAAAAATCAAAATTATGGTTTGGCTATGTTGTAATCGGATATTATACATATACTTTTTTATTTTAATATTGTATGGTCAACAGAGCAAAACACTTGTTGAATATATAATATAATGTCGTCTCAAGAAAATTTAAATTTTATAAATACAAATTTCTTTTATTTAACTGCTTTCTTTGCTGTTTAAATGCACGATTTGAAATTGTTTCTTTCAACAAAAATTTTTTTTTAATTGGAAGATCGTTGATTGACCGTGTATAATCTATAAAAGGGAGATGCCCTCTGTGCGCTAAAAAAAAAAATAAAATCAATGAATAAATGATTTGGCTATGTGGTAATCGGATAACATATATATGATTTTTTTATTTTATTATTGTATGTCAACAGAGCAAAAAACTTGTTGAATATATAATATAATATCGTAATAGTACTACATATATATATTACGATATTATATTATAGCACTTTGCAGGGGTTCCTCAGGGGTGAAAAAGATAAACACAACTGAACTTGGCACATTATTTTTGGTGTTTGTATCGTTTCTAGCCCTGAGGAATTCCTGCAAAGTAAGGCGAAGCGTTGGCCCAAGTAAAATAATTTAATTAATTTTTGAGTTGTTTTTTTTTTACCGCACCAGGACCATCTCTTTTTAATTTTTTTTTTAAACTATTTTTTCTCTTTTTTATTAACATCTAAAAACCAGGATTTTAAACTAATTTTATTATAGTAGGTCAATGGGAAATCTTGTAACCCGTTTTTGCGATCTTTTGACATGGTTTAGGTTTTAATCTAAAAAACGAGCGATGTTAATTCTTTCACTCTAACAATTTCTCCTCCTATGTGAGATATGAAGGGAATTCCAACCTCTTACCGTTCTTTCCTCTCACTAATCGAATGTGGATTCCACAGTTAATGTCTTTTATCCTTCCTTGCTTCCTCATTCGTTCTGGTTAAGGTAAAATTAATGAATTCTCGATGGTTCATTGTCTTCGTTAAGGGAAGGATTTTAGATTGCATCTATTACTGTATCTCTTACCGTTTCTTATAACAGAATATCCAGTGAATTATTTGATTCTCATTAATTATCAACTGATATAGCGCTTTTTCATGAACAAAATAAAATAATTTGTTTCTAGAAAAAATATTTTTTTTATAAAGTCTATTTCATTGCATGGCGTTGTTACATGTAAACAGCAAATCGTAGGCAATAGGCACTGAGAATAAATCAAACAACTCAAAAAGAAATAATTAATTTGCGGTATTTATATATATTTTTTCAAAATGAATATATTTCAAAGACAGAATTGTAATTAGTTAGCTTTACTCCATTGTGGAAAAAACGTTAATTTTGAAACATATCCAAATAGTAGTTTCATATATTGAAAAAAAAATTATTTTTCTGTATATCGAGTATAATATTATATTTTTAATTCTAGGTATGGAATGTGTATGAACAATAAAACGTTGGTAATTATTTATTAAATTAAAAAAAAGAAAGAAAAATCTTTGTCTCGATTCTGAAACTTGAAGCTGAAATTATCTTTTAATGATAACGCACTTATTTATCTGTTCTTATGTTTTTTGCTTTCAAGAAAGTAATATTATTATTCAACATCTAGAAATCATTAATTCATTTTAGGACATTTTAATCAACTTTTTTTAAAGATTTATTTTTATTATTACTGAACTGTTGTCATTTAACTCATATAGTGTTAAAATTATTATGTCTAAGTTATGAGGTATATTATTATTATTAGGCTGTAAACCATTAAACTTGCTTATTTGATCTTCTATTTAATATGTTAATAGTTGTATAAATTGTGTAAAGCTGGTATCGCGCCAGATTCTTTTAATTAGGTACTCTTCAATTAAAATTATTTACTAATGATTGAAGAAGTTTGTCGGGGGGTGCGGTCAGCAAAGCACAACATAAATAAACAAAACCATATTTATTTATTTTATGCCGACGTTTCACCTTTAATCTAAATCTATAGGTAGACAATGTAGATTACTTTGAGATTGTTTATTTTTTATAAACTGTGTATGTATTTTCCTCATTTCCTTTATTAATAAAAACTACACTATATAATTAATTTCATATTTACTTATTGGTTTGCAGGAGGACGGAAGTGTAGATAGTGACACCCATAAAATTGGTAAGTCCTAAATTTTATAATTAGTCTTAATTTTAATAAAATAGACTTATGTTTTTTATTTTCACGAGTTTACAAAATCTTTTACCCTTCTATTTCCGTTCAAAATCTTGTACCCTAATGAGATGGCTTTGAAGCAGCTCTAATTTTATTCCCCTTGTCCTTCGGAAGAAAACAAAGGAGGTGGGATCATTAACCTCCTTATTAATGTCTGGCATAGAGCTTCAACTTATCTAGATTTTTTTAGTTTGGTTTTTTTGCAATTGTTCAAAAATAAAAATTATTCTTTCTAAAAACTTATAGTTTTATCATATTTGTAAGGTATTGCTAATTTATATATATATTTAGAAAATATAATTAATGTATAAAAATCAATAATTGTTTTTTCCGTACTTAATGCGCTGCCATAACGTTCTTCCAATTTTGATGGAGCTTTTTGCTAATTGTTCAGGATTTCCTCGTAAAAGTTATGGCTGTTTCCATTTTTTCTGAAAAAAAAAGGAACAAAAAAAATAAACAATTTTTGCACGTAGCTCAGAAAGTATACATTTTTTCAATGGTCATTATATGCCAATCGATTCCTCTCTTTCTGAATGATAATAAAAAAATATATTACTGATTCGATTAAATGATGTTTTATTTTCTAAAAATAGAAATTAAAAAATGAGTGATTCAGAAAAATAAAACAAAAAAATTGTTTTTTATGAAAAATTTAAAATTAGAAAATTTTCACCTTCATATATTTGGTGATTTTTTTTATCT
Organism: Halyomorpha halys; assembly: GCF_000696795.3. Lineage (NCBI taxonomy): Eukaryota > Metazoa > Arthropoda > Insecta > Hemiptera > Pentatomidae > Halyomorpha > Halyomorpha halys. The sequence goes on from NW_027109456.1 coordinate 211,424, forward strand.
TCTGGTGACCATTGTTCATATAATTGCATATAACTCCTTCACATTTTATTCAATTCCAACTTTAATACAAGCGTTGGGAAGCTGAATGTCAAATTTAGATCGGATGGGGTTATAAGGGCGAAATATAATTTTCAAATAATGAAAATTGTTTTATTTTATATTTCCGGTTCTAATCTGTTTAATTATATCCCAGGTTGTTCCCTTTGGTGCAGTTTATAGGATACTAAACCACTCCTAAGTTTTGTTTAGCTATTAATTCAATCATTAATCTAACTTGTATATAACTAAATATATTAATTTATATCAATCTTTCAATTTTATTCAATTAATCTAATTACATCCATATTTCTGGCTATTGTGAAGCATTTAATTTATTTAATTAATTATTTCATAGTATTTTATTTGGTTTGATTATTATAAAGTAAATTTTGGGTTTGAAAATTTTTTTTTTATTTCCAGAAATTTTTTTGAAGTTAATTATGTGTCAAAAATAAATTGTATTCTATCCGCTCGTAAACATAATCACTTTATCTAAAACTTGTGATATATATTCTATGAGATATTACTTTTGTAATTTATTTCAAGTTTAATTTTTCTTTAAAAAATACGTATGTGAAAACGTATATTATTACAGTCCAACTTTTGATTTTTATTTCATCGGTTTTAGTTCTGGTTGTAGGCGTTTGAATGTCTCCTGTCCTTGAAGAGCGGTTTGTGCTTTCGAAACCGCTTGGCCTTTGAATAAAATAGATTTGTTTAGGAAGTCAAAACTTCAGAGCATTGGTTGAGAATTTACATAACATAAGCTTCTAAAGTTCTAATGGTTGTTCATTATGTCTAAGATCGTAGAGAAAATGGAGATTTGATCAAATCTCTAAGGTAGATCAATTCACGGAATATGTTAAAGTTTTATTTTTTATTTCTATAAGAAAAGATGTAATAATATTGTTTAGATATTCAATAAAAATTATTAATTTAATAAAACTGAATGAACATTATTATTTATTAATAGAGAGAGAGAGAGAGAAAGAAATACTTTATTTATCTATGCTGCCTAAATACA
>NW_027109456.1:212701-213307 GCF_000696795.3 Halyomorpha halys
ATCGTGAAGTGAAGGTTTTTTTTAAACAAACAATTTAGTTACATACCGTTTATCACCTTTTGAGGAAATCCTTTCTCCTCTTTCTAGGACAAAACAAATCAACGACATAACCACATAATTGTTATTTAAAAATCTTCCGTTAATTGATCAACTTTTGAGATTTAATGAAATATCCATTTTTATCGTCTCTTTGCGAGATTAATGTATCCCCTAAGCTGTTAATTTAAAACATTTTGATACTTACCAGAATTCTTTCTTCTTTTTTTCTTCTCGCGTTTGTTGGTCCTTGCAAATTAGTATCAGAAATATAGTTTACGTTCCCTTTCCTTTAGTGTTGTTTAGACTTTCAATCCAATGGTTTAAGAATTTGTTGCTTTCTTTGAGGGTGCCAGAAGACCATGACTTCCCGGTTGGAGATCTTCAAGTAGCTCTGCTTGTAACGGTTTTGTGCGGATACCTTACAGTTTCTAATACCCGGAAATTTCACGCACCTCCTTCCGTTCTATCGTTTCTACAGGTTGGTTGCTCCCGTGGGTCATAGAAAGGTTCAATAGATCTTTGGAATTCGTTTTGACCTTTTTTTTTTTAATTTATTTATTTATATAT
>NW_027109456.1:215629-216878 GCF_000696795.3 Halyomorpha halys
AAAAAAAAAGAAAAATCATATTTACCCAACTTTGCAAGAGAGGAGTTTGAAAATATTTTTCCACTTCCAAAGCTTATCAGTTTGTGAAATTTAAAAAAAAGTTTCGATTTGCTTTTAAAATAAAACCTTTTACAAATAAGTTTTAACATAAAAGTTCTGTTAACATATAAGTCCTCGCCAAAACAGTTTTATGAAAGTTATAATATAATTTCCTACAGGGATATTTGAAAAATATAAGTTCTAACATACGTTTTCATGCTTGTGAGGCGGAATTCAAGAAGAATATTTAATAAATAATTGAGTATAAACTTCCGAAAATAGTAGTATTTTTATAAAATGTTATTCAATTTTTATAAACCTAATTATGCATAATCAAAGTGACCGAAACACAGGGATATCAGTAAGCATTGGTACGACTTTTGTAATAAAAGTTATATCGAAAGCGTTATAGTATAGCACTTGTGTAAAGTCCTTGGAAGAAATTTTATTATAATTGTACTACCAATAAAGTTCTTAAATGGAGTCATAATGTAATAATTATAACGTAAACATTTTCGTAAGCACTTAATAATATGAATTTAACAAAAAAAAGTTCTTGCATAAATTGTTTCAATAAGTTCCTAAGAAAAAGTATAAGTTATAACAACTTTTTCAAAATAAAATTGCACAATTATTTTCGAATATTGGTGCTTATCGTTAAAAGTGTCTAACTTACCTTTCGATTGGTCTTGGTTATACTTATGAATACCTCTGGGTAAAGTAAAAATGTGCTGTTCCTCAGAGGTTTAGCACACTGCCTATTTTTGTTTATTTTTTATTATTGGAAATTTAGTATTACTCTATTATTTACTCTAGTAATTTTGGGGCAGTCTTTTATTTCAGCAACTCGCCATGGTTAGTAGTAGAAATGCAAGCAATTTCGGTTATATAGATATAGGAGGAAATACGTTTGAACAGGTAGATAGGTTTAAGTATTTAGGTTCTACAGTAACTAGAAAAAACGAAATTTATGAGGAAATAAAAGTTAGGTTGAAGGCGGGAAATGCTTGTTATTTTTCAATTTCAAAATGCTTAGCTCGCGCCTCCTATCGAAAAACCTAAAAATTAGAATTTACAAAACCGTTATCCTTCCTACTGTTATTTATGGATGTGAGGCGTGGCCTCTTACACTAAGGGATGAACAGCGCCTTAGGGTTTTCGAAAGTAAAGTATTACTCTAAATATTCGGACCGAAAAAGGATGAATTAAC
>NW_027109456.1:216928-217713 GCF_000696795.3 Halyomorpha halys
AATTATTTTCGAATATTGGTGCTTATCGTTAAAAGTGTCTAACTTACCTTTCGATTGGTCTTGGTTATACTTATGAATACCTCTGGGTAAAGTAATTTTTTTTTTTTATTATTATTAGCAATTTAGCATTATTCTATAATTTACTCTAGTAATTTTGGGGCAGTCTTTTATTTCAGCAACTCGTCATGGTTAGCAGTAGAAATGCAAGCAATTTCGGTGATATAGATAGAGGAGGAAATACGTTTGAACAGGTAGATAGGTTTAAGTTTAAGATAGGTTTAAAACAACTATAATAATATACTATAATTTTTAATTATGTAATCTTAATAATAATAGTACTTGGAGATGGGGAAATCCGAAACGTTGTTCAGGCAAATGTGGAATATTAATAATATTCTTAAGGAAGTATATTTTCACCTCAACATCTTAATATAAAAAACAAACAACTTCGTAGGAAATAAAATCAAGAATAATTATTAAGAGTTGAATTCATATGACTAGTTTTATACCTAAAGTTAATATATCCACTTCTAAAACTAATGTTGTTGTTTTTTTTTTTTTCAACTTTAAATTCAATACCAAAATATTATACAGTTTATTTCAAAATTTAAATTTTACCCTTCCTACTTGGTGGTCAAATCAGTTTTACCAAAAAGGAAAAATAACAAAATAAAAAAACTAATCTACATAGACACTCCTATGACAATGTTTAGATAATAACTTTCCACTTGACTTCTCATAAATATGTAGGTTATATTTGAGATGTAGAATTCCAATACCCATTT
>NW_027109456.1:217804-219751 GCF_000696795.3 Halyomorpha halys
AATTATTTTCGAATATTGGTGCTTATCGTTAAAAGTGTCTAACTTACCTTTCGATTGGTCTTGGTTATACTTATGAATACCTCTGGGTAAAGTAAAAATGTGCTGTTCCTCAGAGGTTTAGCACACTGCCTATTTTTGTTTATTTATTATTATTGGCAATTTAGCATAATTCTATTATTTACCCTAGTAATTTTGGGGCAGTCTTTTATTTCAGCAACTCGTTATGGAAGGTACCATCCCAACTGTTCAATTTCTGTTTATTTTTATAATTCTATTAATGGTATCCTGTCTTTGGTTATTATGTAAGATCAATGACCGAATATTTCTTTTCATCAATAATAATAATGAGGGCCTAGCGAACCCGAAGGTTCAATGCCGATATCAGTAAACGCTTTCTGCATACATTCTTCCCGTGATGCCCCTCCAAACCCAATTCTACTAAATCAGTTTTAACGCAATCCTCCCATCTACGTTTCGGTCTAATCTTCGGACATTTACACGGTTCAGTGTTTATTAACACCTTAGGGATCCGATAGTTACCAAGCCCTACAACCTTACATGCCCATCTTATACGCCTCAATCCTATAACTTGAATTATATTTACCGGGTGTAGGTCCCTTAATTTAGGGTTATGTAATCTTCTAAATTCTCCCGTTAATTCATCCTTTTACCGTCCTTAATTCATCGTTTTCATCAATATCTTTGTAATCATGTTGCATATTGGTTCGTTATAAAGGGCATACTTATTATAATGTATTTCCATGTCCATCCTATTTTTATTTCTTATCTGTAATAAAATTTAAAAAAATTTCATATGAAGTGAAGGCAGAACTTGTTGAAAATTTGTAATAGTGCCATAACTGCATAGTTAATGTTTATTATGATTGTAATGAGTTATCTTATATGTAGTAATTTGTGTAAGTTATCCTCGTTCTCCTATTTTCTTATATCTGTTAATTATTATTTCGATTCTTTGGAATAAAATGTTTTCATTTTTTATCTGCAGTTTACTTTAACTTTTATTACCACTGTATCTTTCACTGATTTCATTAAATTATGATAGATTTGTTTCTTCAATCAGATTCACTCACTTTTAATTTTCTTTATTATTTAATCGATAATGTATACATTAAATAATGATAATTAGAAAACGCGTTTTTTTAATTAAAAAAAATAAAATTTTAGGCTTGAGCTCGCTCGGGTTGTGGAATTGATCTTCTAATTATACTATTTAGTAGAAATATAGTGGAGTAGATTTTTGTAGATTTCAATGCAGGGCAACAAATAACTATTGAGATGTTGAGCTGAACATATACTTCCTTTAAAATATTATGAATATTCTACATTTGCTTGTCCAACGTTTCGTGTGCCCTCATCTCTTAGTACTATTATTCCTTATTGTTAAATATATCCATTTATTTTTTTAATTTTGTCCTATAGCCACATAAATAAAAATTATAACACAACATTGCTTAAAACAACTATAATAATATACTATAATTTTTAATTATGTAATCCTAATAATAATAGTACTTGGAGATGGGGAAGTCCTAAACGTTGTTCAGGCAAATGTGGAATATTAATAATATTCTAAAGGAAGTATATTTTCACCTCAACATCTTAATATTAAAACAAACAACTTCGTAGGATATAAAATCAAGAACAATTATTAAGAGTTGAATTCATATGACTAGTTTTCTACCTAAAATTAATATATACACTTCTAAAACTAATGTTTTTTTTTTTTTTTTATCAACTTTAAATTCAATACCAAAGTATTATACAGTTTAGCTCAAAATTTAAATTTTACCCTTCCTATGGTGGTTCAAATCAGTTTTACCAAAAAGGAAAAATAACAAAAAAAAATAATAAATAAATAATCTACATTGACACTCCTATGACAATGTTTAGATAATAACTTTCCACTTGACTTCTCATAAATATGTA
>NW_027109456.1:219801-221319 GCF_000696795.3 Halyomorpha halys
TAATTCATACGCAGTACGGTGTATTATATAGATACTATAAAGAAGAAATAATAGTGAAAATAAATAAATTTCTTCTGTTGTAAATAACATAAAATAAAAATACTCTGTTGCCATTACCTGGATCGATTATTCGTCGTTGGTTCAAAAAGTACTTTTAAAATATTAAAAATTTATTAGGAGTATTTGATGTTATTATTCATTATGTTGTGACTTTTCCTAGTATCTTAAGGCACTTGAAAAAAGTAATAAAAGTAAAGGAAAGTCTGGCGTGGTCAATATTTGGATAGGTGACCATCCGAAATAGGTGATCATTCATGTCGAAAAGCCACACTTCTCTTTTGAAAAAAAAAAATTACAAAGCTTTTATTAAGTGTATTGGGAATTATTTGTAAAAAGGATTTATAGCACAACTTGGACTTGTTCAAGCTTTATGTATTCTAGTTTCACTTTATGAGTGGTAAAATCTTAATTTTATTTATTTTTCATCCAATTTATTTCATAATTAATTAGTAATAACTGAATCACGAATCTTTTCCTTATTCAATGTAGGAAATCTTTTATTTTCTAATTATAATCTTGATCTAAATTATTTCATGTTGGCATTGCCACTTTGTTGAGATAAGAATTAAGGAAATCAAAACTTAAAATCACTGGTATTACTCCACATTTATCTTTTGGCGCTTCAATTCAATTTTAGGATAGAATCTGATTCTACTGACGAATATAACTTCGTGTTTTATTGTGTATCAGGCCGATACTGCACCAGAAAGTGACAGGTGGAAAAAGCGACAATGAGTGTAAACGTGATGTGCTGTGATTGTCGTAGTTTCATTTTCCAGAGTATGAGAACGTGATAGTGTCGAGTGAAATGACGAGTGAATGAAAGTAGAATTCATCTGGCTTACTATGATAGACTTCTTTTAGCTTATGTTAGTTATAAACGTACAAGATGTGTGCCACCGTAGTCCGAAATTTATTTTCATATACTTGAATGCATTTATATTTTTCTGCATTTCACGTAACTTCAATCTCTCTTTATTTTTAAATTTTATTTTTTTGTTTGAGGGAGAAGGGATAAGATAGATGGTTAAAATCGTACGTTTTTATTCTTCGTAAAGGGCAGATGTTTCATTACTTTTTTTTTGTTCATGAAAGTGGTTTCGATCAGAATTATTTTTAGATTTGTTTAATTCGATCGTTCCGAGCTATTTTTACGTCCCTTGTTGAAAAACATGTCTCTAGTAGTTAGTAACACACGGGGAATAGAGATCAGATGTTTTTCTTCTTACGAACATGTGTTCCACTTCCTGGTACATGTGATTCCATTTACTTTTTTCACTGGCGTTTCATTAAAACCGTACTCTTAAGAAGATCTTATAGCTTTTTATTTCTTTACCACCTCTTTTTTTTCTTATCTCCAATTGGGAGATTACGAGACTGTATTAAAAACAATCAATTTTAATTTATGATATTTTTTAGATTAAGTTTATTCTCACAGTAGAAGGATTACTAAGAAAA
>NW_027109456.1:221916-228195 GCF_000696795.3 Halyomorpha halys
AAAAAGGTTTTTGACTGTTTTGATAGTGATTTTTTTTCAGAAACCGTTGACAACGGTGTCTGAATGGCTATGATTGAAACAAATATGTTTAGTTGTACGATATCTTTTCATGCGCCATAGACCGTGAGTTATTGTTAATTTTAATGACTGCTATGAAGTAGAAACTCTTAACAAACCATATAACCCATTAACGCGTTATGCCACTCAGCGATGATAGCGTTCGACCCATTGCCTCTTGATGACCTACTTGGTTTTAATGTCGCTGGCCACGAGCCAGTACCATATGTGTCACATTTGTTGCTTATAAACTCTATATGAATTTGAAGTGTTGAATATGGCTGTCTAGATGAAATATATCTGCTTTAATTAAACTATACCTACATTTAGTAAATATAAGATGATTATTGTTTACGTACTTCACCATGTTCAATAAAAGAATATGCAACTAGGAACTCACTAAAATTTTTGTGAAATTGTGTTAAATAAGTTATATTATTAACTTTTTTTTTGTTGAGAATTTTCTTTACTTAATATAAAGCTAAGACCTAGCATTACTCTATGTCACTATTATATAAAAATTGAGAAGGATTTTGTCGATAAATGAAAAATAATTCCATATAGCATAATTTGGCAAAAAAATTGTTGTTGTTGAGTTGTTCATAGCTGTATATGGAGGTTCAATTATAAATTATTGCCTTCTCTTTTGTTTATCATCTAATTGGTTTGTATTTCTTTTGATTAATTGAGACTAACAACATCTAGTTAGTTTGTATTTCTTTCAATTAATTAAGACAAACAATATGCAGAGGGATCTGATTGTTGTTTTTTATTTACTTTTTTTTTATGTTCATTGATGTGATATAAGTCTACTTTGTTACCACATTTTTTTACATGAATTTTTTTTTATATATTTGGTTTATGTAATTTTGGTCCGTTATACAAAATAAAATAGTTTTGAAAAAAAGAAATGTTTTATTTTTCTAGTAGAACAAAATGTTTAATCTGATGAACTAATCGATGGCTTTAATGCTGTAAAAAAAATGTCGGTATCAAATATTTTGAGCCTTGAATATTTTTAAATTATTATTTTTTTTATTCATGATCGTAAAGTCTTACCTAAGACTATGTGGAATCAGGTGAGGTTATTGTTATTGTTATAGTTATTGTCATTTGGTATAGCGAAGGATATGTTCAAAGCATAGAATCTCCAGGTTTCTCTTAGCTTTATTATTATTATGAAATCTAAGCCTTGTGAGTCAAACGAATAATTAAATAAGTAATAAAAAAAAAAATAAAACGTTTATCAGTCAAAATCATTTTAACCCACTTTAGGCCAAACATCCAGATCAATACAAATCCAAATGTGCATACCAGTAGATCCTTGAACATGGAATTTCTATTTATCTATCTCCTTTCAGCTATGTATTTTTCTATTTTTTTTTTTAAATCTTTTATTTTATTTCTCCTTCTTTTATTCTGTTTACTATTTCTCTGAGGTATTAGAATTTGTTGGTAACCAGAGAAGGTCTCTAAACCAGCTAGAGACAAGCCTCATAAAGGAATTATATCTTTGGTAGGCTTCGCTCTCAGCTCAGTTGCGCAGCATGCTTCCAAGAAGGAATCCATCTTCAGCCATAATGGAAAAGGTTCAAATATTTGAGGGGCCTTCAGGTATATGTTTACCTTATTATGTTTGTCTCAGCATTTTGCCATATACTATATCTGGGGATAAAAAGGTAGGGCCAAAATTTGATGGATTTAGGTAAATGATTTGAAATATAAGTGACACATTTTTATTTTTATTTTCATATTTTTAGATAATATCGTTCAATTATATTGATTTTTTTAATAATTTACTTATTTTTATTTGCAACTGTATACAAATATATACAACAAGTAAATTTTCTGTAGGTGACATAGTGACACGATACAAACATGTGGAGAATCTACTCACTGATAGAACTCCAAATATTGAATTTGAATAGGAGAAACTTAGTTTATTATTATTGATTACCAAAATGTTCTTAATTTATCAGTTTTATTTAACCAAGTAATACATGAATCGTAAGTTCGGGTTATTTAAAGAATGATTATGTGGTGTATCCAATCTAGTGATTCCCTTAACCGCTTTGAGTGTGATGCCTGATACGAATACTGATTGTTATCTCTTCGCTGATATCTTCTTCTGATTTTTTTTTTTTTAAGTTTAGCTTTAAACACAGTTAAGTTATGTTCGAAGTGAATATCTAGGATACCGGGAGATGTAATGTTTCCCTCTGGGATATTGAGTTTACACTTTTTTAAAGTTATTTTTATATTAATTTGACATTAATGATACACTCTTCTTTACAACGTTTCAAATCGTCTATCCATCATTAGGCATTTATCGAAACATAGTTAAAAAGGTTATAAAACTATTATTATAATTAGGTATAAAACTACAAGACATCTATTAATTTTATTTATTAAAAAAAACAAAACAAAAATTCGTTTTCTTTACATTTTTTATTATTAATAACTTTTTTTTTACCATTAGAGGACAATTGTTTGTTTTGTTAGGTCTACAAATATCTTCTTTTTTTTTATTAATTTTACTTCTCTCTTTTATTAAGAAGCATTATTCTTATCTTTTTTTTTCCTTTTAATTATAACATTATATATAGTCAGGGGTGTCTTTTGTCCGAGACAGTACCCTCCCATAATCAACTATTATATATATAATATAACGGTTATATCAACCATGTAAGGCCCACCGCCGCTTTGGTATAAAATCAATAAATAAAAAAAAAAATATTGTAAATGAATATGGGACAGTGGTCCCGAAACGTTGTACCATGTTTTAATAAAAATTTCATTTAACTGGAAGTCATTTACCTCAAATAATTTTTTATGAAAAAAAATATTGTTTTTTGTTTTTTCTTTCCTTAAATGATTTTCACATTCATATTTTTAATCGATTTATTTAATGGTCACTTTTTAAACTCATTTTTTCATACAATTTCTGCTTTAAATTGTGTCACCTTTTCCTCTATTAAAACAAAATTGTAATCGGAAAGTGTTTTAAAAATCCATAAAAAAAGGTACCTTGTTCCATTAGATAATTGGAAATAACCCATTACTTCGTATTAATTACAAAGCGATTATTTATTATATTGAGTTAATTATGTATTCATTATATATTTACTAAATGTTATAAACTCCTATATTTGGCTTTATGATTTATCTTACTCCCAAATATAAACTACTGGATTTGAATTGTCATTTTCAGCATACTTCTCTTGCCATTGTGGCTGTGATGTTTTAACCATCAAGCGTTGTTTATATAAAGGTCAGACCCCATATATAAACCTGTGTTTTCACTTCGTGGGGAAAAAGGAGACGGGAAAGTGATTTTATTTTAAATAAAAAGAAAACTTATTGTTGATATTTCGTTAGCATAGAAATACAAACATTTGTCAAAAAAAAAAATCATAATAATAAATTTTCTTCATTTACTCTGTAACTTTTTCAATAATAAAATAATAGAGGTAAATTTCCCGTTCGTTCTGAAATTATTTTATTTTCATTTATTCAGCTTGTTCTTCATAACTTCCCAACCACAGGTTTGTTTTATTTAACTTGTTTTTTAAATTACTCTTTTAAAAGAAATAAACGTTTAATTTAAAAGGTTTAATGTTTCTTACTATAGCATATTTTAACTAGTAACTTAAATAGATTTTATTAAATTGCCTTTATTACAGATTATATTGTTAATGATACCTTTTAAACGAAAGAAGGTATATTTAGTTGAAATATTAAGAGGTTGTAGAACAACAATTATTTATTACATTTTTACTATTATTGGATTTTACTACGCATTTTAATCAGAAAAATACGAAGTATCTATAATGTACAAATTAACAACAGAAAAATTGTTTTATAAAAATATATCTGTTATTTTCTTTTCTTATCGTAATTCACAACATTTTTAAATGCAAATTATCCACACTTTTTCATAGTTAGAACATTTATTCCCTTTTTGTCGTATTTTTCCCTGAATAGGGCGTTTAATTTGGTGGGCGATCAACAGGGTGTAATATCACTCCTACCTTCAATTAATTTATTTAAATAATTAATTATGAAATCAACTTTAAATTTTCTCATTTTCAATAGGTGTACAAATTATTATTTTCTATAAATATTTAATTTATATACATGAGATGATCCCAAAATTTTTATAGAACACTTACTAATTTAATTTTAATTTTTATCTGAATATTTCTTGTATTTTTTTCTTTTTCTTTTATTAAGAATCGTTATAAGAATTTTCTTTTGATTTAGGTTTGAAAATAAAAATGTTATGAGACAATTGTTGCAAGTTTAAAATACATCACTCTGGTCCAAATTGTGATCCTCAATTATAATTTCTGAATACAATTGTTAAAATTCTGCAAAATTGCACTTAATTGATCCCATGCCACTAGAGACTAAAAGTAGAAGAAAAAATTGATCAATTCCATTTTATAGAAATGCTGGGCACACCTTCCTTCGATTCCAACTATTCCTACCTATTGTAGAATTGATTTGTTAAAAATCAGAATACGGAATGACTTGTCCTTCCTACATTCCTGCTGATCTATAAAGAACAACACTATACGAAAAAGTCGAGGCTGAAATTTATAGATTCAGTTTCGGATTCAACAGCCTCAAAGCAGAGAATTTCAATATGTATTAGATGTATTAAAAAAAATGTATTTGTTATGTGAATTAGGATAAAGAAAAACCTCAAAGCACACGCTTCTGTCCTGCCTGTAGCTTGGGATAAAAAATGTTTCAGATCCTACGCTTTCAATATGAAGGATAATCCCTACCTCCTAGGAAGATCCGAAAATGATTAATACTTTTACCCTCTGACGTACCTGTATAAGTGAGGAACGAATACACTGAGCTATAGTTATTTTAGACTAGGTTTTTGATTTTATGATTGTTCTTATTATATAAGGTGCCGCATATTTTGCAAAGAAAATAATTTTACTTGATAATAGACATTAGCCGGTTTCCTCTATTTTTTTCTGCATTTCAATAGAACCTAATCAATCATATATTCTTATAAATAAGAATGTAATAATATATGCTCTCTAATATTTTTAGTAGTGCTGTGTAGGTGGTTGACTATATTACTGTATGAGGTGTTGTAGGGCGACCAACGTGCCAAAATTTGAAAATAGGTTCCCACACACCAAAAAAAATCTATCAGTCATTATATTTCATTATATTGTATCATGACTACAGATTTATTCCCCTGAAACGACAGTTGAAACAAACACCAAAAGATGGAGTTGATTGTATGACTACGTCTGTCTGTTTCTTCTTAATGTAAGTCTGCAACCATAATTAATTAAGCACTGCTGATCACTTGGTTCCACCACGCCTCATATAAAAATTATAATAATAAAGGCTTAACGAACCAGAAGATCCCATGCCGATGCCACCAAACGCTCTCTGCATACATCCTTCCTGTGATGCCCCTCCAAACCCAATACCACTAAATCTATTTTAACACAATCCTCCCATCTACGTTTCGGTCTATCCCTCGGATGTTTACCCGTTGGTTCAGTGTTTATTACCATTTTAGGGACCCGCTCGTTACTAAGCCCTACAACCTTACATGCCCATCTTATACGCTGCAATGCTATAACTTAATTATATTTACCGGGTGTAGGTCCCTTAATTCAGCGTGATGTAATCTTCTAAATTCTCCCGTTAATTCATCCTTTTTCGGTCCGAATATTTTGCGTAATACTTTATTTTCGAAAACCCTACGACGCTGTTCATCCCTTAGTGTAAGAGGCCACGCCTCACATCCATGAAGAACAGTGGGAAGGATAATGGTTTTGTAAATTCTAATTTTTAAGTTTTTCGATAGGAGGCGCGAGCTAAGCAGTTTTGAAATTGTAAAATAACAAGCATTTCCCGCCTTCATTCTAGCTTTTATTTCCTCATCAATTTCGTTTTTTCTAATTACCGTAGAACCTAAATACTTAAACTTATCTACCATAAAAAATTATAGCATTAGTTTTTAGATCAGTCAATGGACACACACACACACACACACACACACAAAAAGTAAGGTAATTTTAAAATAAATAAAACGAAAAATCAAAACAATATAAAGAGAATGTTAAATGTATCACAAATGATGAAGAGCCACAAGAACAAATAGATAAGTCCTTTTTTTAAATAATTAAAAAAAAAAATTCCTATTCTTCATATATAAAAATTATTATTATTTAGTTCTTC
>NW_027109456.1:230047-230547 GCF_000696795.3 Halyomorpha halys
CCGTTTACTATTAATTGCCCCCACCTTCACAGTTATTTTACTCCATCCCGGAACTGAAAGCGGATTGTTCAGTTGCCAAGGGCGTAACGAGTTTGGACGATAATTTTTTCATTTGTGTGCAAGGAGGACATTCGCCACTGGTTAGCTTGTGTACAACTCGTAAGGTGCTCTTATAATTAATAAAAAAAATGAAATATGATATGCGTACTTCCTTGTATTATCTATTTAATTTATAATAGATACGAAACTTGGCTACATACTGTAGAGAATGAACAACGTCTCAAAGTTTTTAAAACTAACCATTGCAAAGAATATTTATATACAGAAAGGATGAATCAACCAGATAATTCAAGAGACTACTCGACATCAAATGCGTGAGCTGCACCTGATGCATATAACTGGAGTAATAGTGTCGTAGCGAATACAATGAACGTGTAAAGTTGTCGGGATTTATAAAAATTCAAAACATTCAAAGCAATGACCTTAGGAAGTTAATGAAT
>NW_027109456.1:230617-237136 GCF_000696795.3 Halyomorpha halys
TTGTTTTAATCTTCCTTTTTATATTGTTAAAATGGTGTAAAATCACGTAACTATCAAATCCTTACTTTTCTTAAAAATTTAATTGTGATCATAATTATTCCCAAAGTTCGAGGTTTTTGCAATGAAGTTTAAGAGACTCTTGTGACCAGCATTGATAAAATTAATTTTTTTTAACTTACTTTGCAATTATTTTTTAAAGTAAAGAGAATTTACGTAAATTTAAAGAACAAAAATAAATGTCCCTTTAAAGAGAAACAAATGACTGTTTAAGTATTATTTCAATCTGCCTTTTTGTATCGTCGACAAAACTGTAAAACCACTTAGTTGTCATGTGATTTCACAGAATATTTCATAAGAGAGAAAAAAAAAGCTCAAAGTTCAATTTTTATCATTTTTATTTTTTAATAGGACATACTAGCAAGTAATATACTTTCGAGTAGTATAAATTAACAATTAAATACTGAATTTATGATTTACGCATAAATAGAATAAATAATATTACTCTTAACCAAAACGTTTTTACCGTAACGTAGTTTCATACTGTACCGCACATGTATTGTTTTTTTAATTGTTTATTACGAGTTGTTTAGTATCAATTTACTTTTATTTCTCTTCTATGTTGTGGTCTTGAAGATTGCGAACATACTTTAGTGGTTACGTGGTTTTTTAAATAACAAAAAAATTTTATTTTGTTAAATAATTTTCTATTGATTGATTCTCAAACTAATTGATAATTCTTTTATATTTTAGTACTATATTATATTGTTTGCTTACTATTCGTTCACACGTCGGTGACGTTCAAAGCAATGACCTTAGGAAGCTATTAAATCGGCTGTGATAAAAATAGTTCCGGAATAGGGATCTATAGTCCCCCTAAATCGGAAATGTTACCGTTTACTATTAATTGCCCCCACCTTCACAGTTATTTTACTCCATCCCGGAACTGAAAGCGGATTGTTCAGTTGCCAAGGGCGTAACGAGTTTGAACGATAATTTTTTCATTTGTGTGCAAGGAGGACATTCGCCACTGGTTAGTTTGTGTACAACTCGTAAGGTGCTCTTATAATTAATAAAAAAACGAAATATGGAATGCGTACTTCCTTGTATTATCCATTTAATTTATAATAGATACGAAACTTGGCTTCATACTGTAGAGAATGAACAACGTCTCAAAGTTTTTAAAACTAACCATTGCAAAGAATATTTATATCCAGAAAGGATGAATCAACCAGATAATTCAAGAGACTAATCGATATCAAATGCGTGAGCTGCACCTGATACATATAACTGGAGTTATAGTGTCGTAGCGAATGCAATGAACATGTAAAGTTGTCGGGATTGATAAAAATTCAAAACATTCAAAGCAATGACCTTAGGAAGCTATTAAATCGGCTGTGATAAAAATAGTTCAGAAACAGGGATCCATAGTCCCCCTAATAACTAAAACTAATACATTGAGGAAGTAACCTACTCTTATAAGTCAATAGAGACGATGATGGGAGGATTGGGCTAGGTATCCGATCGAGCTGATCGGTTTTGATCAGGGTAACCTAGGGATAGGTTTTGATGAAAAACAGAAAACAGAAATTTGTGAGTAATGTGATTTTATATATATATTTTTAATCCCCCTCCCTTGCCATTTCTGGCATACGGGGTGCAGGAGCAATGGGGTAGTGCGCGCTGGGAGTGCGCATGCCACTGCTCCCAAAGATCACCAATTCTTTTTTTCTTTTTTTTTTTTATTCTTTTATCAAATTTTTTATTGTGGTGCAGCCCAGCACTAGGTTTAGCGCCTTACTGATGGAGCTGCACCTTGTCCACTGCATCCGTTCGGTAGGCCCTTCTGGTGCGCATCCGTCTGGGTGCCTCCTGCAGTTACCAGGCTGGTCCAGCCCTCCAGGTCTCAGTCTGGGTCAACTTCCTCATCTTCTGGTGGCTCGCCGATGTTGGGCGGTCATGTCCTTCATTGTGAATTGAGTTGGGCCCACCACCTCCTTCCATCCGTAAATAAACTCCCTGATGATGGGATAATTCTCTTCTTCCATCAACCAGGGAAAGTCCGACTCGGCGAGGGCGAATATCCCGGTCTTTCTCAACAGCCTGGCTCGGTGTTCTTCCATGGCGGAGCAATCCACTATTACGGTGTTCTGCTGTTTCAGGAACTCCGCACGTGGGGGACCGGGGGTCGATGTTTGGTTATGGTGACAGGCATCAAGGATTTGAAGGTGTTCTCTTAAGGACCATATTGCGAAATGAATTGCATCGTTAGTTCTATATTTGTATTCCTTTGTGTAGCTTTCGCTTTCGGTTTTTATTGTAATTAATCTAGTGGTACTTTTGCTTAAAAAATATCGAATTTTTCTCACCAGTGGTCCTCAACCCGGAGAAGTCCGTGGACCAGCAAAGCCAAAAATTTAACCAAGTCCTGACCGCTTCCACTCCTAACTTTGGGCAAAGAGCGCTTCTCCAGTAAAAATAGGTTCTAGGTTCCTTAAAAGAGCTTTTTGAAATATTTATGTTATTTTGGGAATTTACCTATTCAATCGTTTGAACTAATACTCGAACATCACGGCAAGCAATACAACGTTTTTGACAAGTCCTCACGAACTTGAGCCCTTACACCGTACCCTTTCGCGGCCTATATCCGAGTATCAAGATGATCAAAATTCAGTCAGCATGACGCATTAAACATGACTGTACTGCCTGATGGGCTTAATATAAGAGAACCCTTAGGCGGTTCTTCCTCTAGAAAAACAAAACAAATGAATCAAAATTCAGATATCTTTAAAAATAAACTTTAAAGCTATTAAAATTTACCTTGCTTTGTGTGTTTTTTACATTTTAAAGTAGTCAATTACAAAACATTTTTCACTAATCAATTGTCGGTTGTTTCCCGCTGTTAATTATCCCTACTTCTTATATCTAAACCTAACCAGTTCGTACATGTAAAACCACTTACTTATCTTCCCTACGACATTTTCTTTGGTATGCGAGTTTCTAACCCCTAAGTGAAACTTCTGCTCGGGAATAAGAAAAGGTAGGCTTCTAGTTGGGTTGATTTCTGCTAAGACATGGATTTGCACTTCATAATTTTCCAAAGAAATCCTGAGATGAGTTAAAATATGCCATTAAAACTTTTAATTGGTTGCAGTAGACTTTTTTTTTCAGATATGAAAGTTTTTTAAACTCGAACTCGTTCTGTACCTAAGCCTAATAATTTTGTTTTTTTATTGTATGTATTTAACTTGAATTGAGAGATGGAATGAAATATCCCTATTAATGAACTAAGGTAATTATCGTAGATTTTTTTCCTAAATATCGTTAAATGTTGATTATGACATACCCGATTATTAGAAATTGGATTTGGTTGCAAATTAATAAAAGAAATGTAGTCTATAAAATGTTAATTTTGTTGATAAACTTCGTTAGCGCAGAATTTTATGTAGTTGCGTTGCATCGTTTTGTTGTCATATATTTCATGTGACCTATGGTCCCATTTTAAATTTACCTATTGGTTCAGTGTTTATTAACATTTTAGAGATTTTTTTTATTTGTTAAGTCCTACAACCTTACACGCTAACGTAATAAGTCCCAATGGTATCACCTGAGTTATATTTGCGGGATTTAGCTCTCGCAACTCGGCCTTCTGTCCGAATATTTGACGCTTTGTTTTTTATTATATTTTATACTTGATATATAAGGTTAATTACTAATATATAAAGTTTTCAAAAACCCTAAAGCACTTTTCCTTCCTTAATGTAAGGAGATAGGTTTTACCTTTGTATAGAGCAGTAGGAAAGATAATAATTTTGTAGATATAACCAGTTTTGTAAAAGTTTCTGGACACAGGACGCGAGCTAAGCAATTTCGAAATTCAAAAATAACAAGCATTTCCCGCCTTTATTTTCTCATTAATTTTGTTTTTTGTTGCTATTGTAGATCTTGAATACTTAGACTTCTCTAATGTATTTTCTGTTCAAATGTATTTACTCCAATATTTATATTACCGAAATTATATTCTACACAGAAACTATCGAAACATTGAATTCTTAACTCTATTCCATTCTAAACAGCTCATATGACTGGTAAATTTAGTTGTTTAAACGAACTAGTATTACGATTGTAATTACGTCAGAGATTACAAAGTAAAATGAGAATCTGTTTATAAACCTGATCAACGTGGGGGGAACTCCAAGGTCTAATTCGATAATTAATTCATTTATAACACCTCTTGGAAGCTACAGTCACCTTCATACATTTGAATTAAGACACTAGAAAATGAATTTAAAAAGTTAGTATAGAAACGATTCAAAGGGACATCATACACCAACAATGGGGTGTAGAATGTAGGTAGAACATAGAAAAGCGTAGCGAAAGCGTTTAGCACTTTTTTACTGAGTGCTCGCCAGCGAGAAACTGGAAAGGTTGCAGACTAACATGCAGGTAGATGTCAAAAAACAAGGCCCCTGTACGGTATGAAGAATGTCGACTATCTGCTAGAAGGGTGTACCTAATCGCAATTGTAACAGGTAAAGAAATTGCAAGAGCCATCTCCACGGTGAGCTGTGGTTTCACCCTGAGGACAGCGGAGGGAACACGTTATCTCTTCGTTGTCCCGGCTTTCGGTAATATTTATGGGGAGAAAGGTATGTTAATCTGTATCTATGTTTTTGTTTGTCATAATATTTTACTCCAAAGGCCTGTGCTGTGTTTTTATTAATATAGACTGTGTTTAATGTACAATCTATTCCTTACTCATTTTTTAAAAGACCTTTAACTCAGAAGTCTTTATTTTTTATTAACTCACCCTTAATTTTTTATTATCCATTTTACATCAGTGCTGTATTATTTTGTATTTAAAGGGGAAAAAATACTTAAGTTTAAAATCTTCTGGTTAAAAATTAAAATAATACTTTTCACGCTAAGAATAATCTTAATTAAGACCTAAGACTTAAGTGACATAATTAAACTGTCCTTCACGTCTTTTTCGCTTAATCTATTTATTATGCATTCTTTTAAATACCTTTAACTCTGAACTCTTTATTTTTTTAGTTGCAGTAGATTTTTTTTAGATATGAAAGTATTTTAAACTCGAACTCGTTCCGTACTTTTAAGACTAATCATTTTGTTTTTTTATTGTATGTATATAACTTGAATTGAGTTTGTAGTTGCGTTACATCGTTGTGTTGTAGTCATAGGTCTATGGTTTTACTGAAATTGTGAAGTTTTGTTATAGTTTCGACTGTTTTGTGACAAAAATCTTCCATAATAAATGTTTTTTAACATTTACCCATATCGTATGGGCGAGTATTACTATTAGATAACTACAAATTTTGAAAACTAAGTCTTCCCTCATAAACGATTATGTAGGTTGAATCAACAACATATTACAAATAGGCGACTGTTGTCGATAACCCAAAGGTATGTCATTTTTAAAAATAGATGTTTGTCAATGGGAAGAATTTCATTAAGTAATTTCCTCTAGATGTTATGCATTGTATTTATCTAATTTATCTAACAATAACGTTAATTTCTTTATATTAATATGCAGTATTAATGTTTTATTTTGATTATGGCTAAATAAATTGTTTGAGAAATTTTTACTGATAGTTCACTGCAGTAAGTTCTATAAAAACTATTTTTAGAATATTAGTATATATTTTAAATATACGCCGATTACAACCAGCCCATGACATAAAAATTCTCTAAAATAATTATCTTTTTGAATAAACAGTATAGGAGAAATTCGCTATGGATTTCATTTTTGATTAGTGTCCACTTATTATTAAGTATTACTGTGAATTATAAGTAATTTAATATAACAGAGTAATATTTTCATAGTAATTTTTTAAAAAATAAAATAAGATCGAAATTAGTACAAACCAGTCCAGAATTCAGCAGAACTAATATATTAAAAGCATTAGCTTATTTATTATTAATTTTGTTAGTATTAAAACGTTCCGAAAATTTGAAATTTTTAATTTAGTTGATTACTCTTTTTTTTTTTTCTTTTTTTTTTTAAAAGCTATTGTAGTAGTGATATTCAATTTTCATAGTGATATTCAATTTTCAATCGAATGGTAGGTTATAAATGGTTTTATAGGTTGTTACACTAAGCTATTGTTGAGGAGAAATTATGTTGTATTAGATTTATTTTTATCGTAAAAAATGGTACCTAATGGTGAAAACATATCATCAAAATTATGTGTTCCATAAAGATCATTAATATAATAATCTTAAAGGTTATTAATATAATAACACATATAATCAATACAATAAATAATATATATAATTTGCTGAATATCAATTTGTATTTTTACAAGCGTTGATGAATAAATTAAGGTAAAAAAAAGAAATAAAAATTAAATCGATTTTAATTGCTTATCATACATTGAATTACATTCATAAAAACTACTGCATATATAATTGTTTTTTAATGTCCAATAGTTGACCAAATCGAGGAGGCGATAGGAGATACACGAGTGAATAAAATAACTAATTCTGATAGCAAAAAAAAAA
>NW_027109456.1:239024-240432 GCF_000696795.3 Halyomorpha halys
TCGAAACATATAATTTTGATGTGATCTTATCATTAGTTCGCATTTTATAATGTTATCTTCGTGAAATGGCTCTTTAATCTTTATTTGAAACTCTATTTCTTTTGCTCTTATAATTGTTACCAATACTCTGTCACTATAATGAATATTATAAACAACTTTATTTTTGTTATTTTTTAAGTGGGATTCATTTTTATTATTAAATGGCAATCCAAGACTAATTAAAAGACCTTATTAAGCCTAACTTTTTAGTATAAAATTTTATATAGGAAGAAGATAGTTGCCCGTACGAAGTAGATTGGAGGAAGATAGGTGTTGGCATTCAATAAAAGTTTCAAAATAGTAACAAAAATAGGTTAACAATAAGTGGTTTTTTGTTGCTATTTACTATTTACTAACCTTTATTGACCGCCACCCGGACTATCTTCCTCCAATAAAATTATGGTTGTTAGAACAATCTTCAAATAAGTCTCAATACTCGAATCCTGTATTTTTGAGTAGTAAATTAATTAAATATTAGAATCAATTGAATAAAAATTGCAACGAGTATTCTCAATCAATATTAAGTTATAATATATATAAGCTACCTAATTATCATAGTAAATTGGTGAATATGAGACCTTTGGAAAAAAATGCAGTGTTCAATTATATCTAGCATACCATAGTCTGTCGTGTCTAGTATTTTACTTAGATAGATAGAAAATAGATTTTTAAGAGCAGGAAAAAGGTAAGTTCCAGAAGATGATAAGGAGCCGATATAAATATATTATATAATACCAATACACAAATACATAATAAATGCGGTTTCTGGAGCCCCTATTCTCCTTAGAACCGGAGATAGCTAGAAATTTAGAAATTTATTTTACATTTTTATTACGTTTCAGTCTATTTTTTTGGCCATTTTAAAACATTTTTATTTTCACCTCAGTCAAATCAAAATCTATTTTCTTAGCTTCAACTCCAGGAAATATTTGAAAGTTTATTTATTCACAACTATTTATTAACTGAGGTAATTTTCCTCGAGGCTTTTGTATTTTATTTTTAGTCTCCATAGAAAAAACTATATGAAAATTTAATTTTTTTAATCATATTTCAATTTTAGCAACATCATTCACAATGAGACTTCTGGCCGAAATGGGGGGAGTCGTATGTTGAAAATAGCCTGTATAATAGGTCGAGACGTTACAAAAGCATAAAAAAGTTTTTGTGATTGTTAAGTGATTTTATGTTTAAAAAAGTTGGCCTTAGTATGGTTCACAATGCTTATTCCTTAGTCTTTGTAATTGATGTTTAGTAATGATTATGATATTTTTCCTGAGAAAATGTGAATTATTATTAATTAATTATAAATCAGAATTATATTTTAAATATACTCATTCGTTGAAATTACTTTCCATGGGTTAGTTTTTTT